>NW_027519327.1:0-87283 GCF_043159265.1 Tasmannia lanceolata
GTTCAGTCTTTCCCTACGGATTTAAATTCTGTAGGGAATATAATAGTATCCCTACGGCTACTTATTTAGCGGTAGGTGTAGAACTTTTAACTACGGAATTTGTAGTATTCCGTAGGGAAATCTCGATATATACGCCTACGGTTTGTTTCCCTACTGAAATTAGTATTTTACCGTAGGCAGAATTGGTCTTTTACCGACGGATAATCCAAGCATACCGTAGGGATTAATTTTATTTATATCCCTACTGATTTTCGCACTTGAGGCGCGCTCGGGAAGGCGGAAAACACAAATTCCGAACTCATTTTCCAGTAACGCCCCTGTTTATTTTTTAAAATGGCAAAATTACCCCCAAGAGGGTAAACATGCCCTAGCCTTGAAGTTATCGATTTTTTATCTTTCCCTCTCTCCCGTCACAACCCGTAACCCTAACCCACAAGTAGCCTCTTCTGGTTTTGGCAAGGAAACCCTAATCCTAACCCATAAGTAGCTTCTTCTCATTTTGGCTTGGTTTTGTGGGAGAAGAAGGGAGAAGGAGAAGAGGAAGAAAAAGAGAGTTTGAAGTGTAAAATCAGCCATCCATTTCCACCCATCCTCTCTCCCTCATCTGTTTTCTTAGGGTTTATAAATAGACCCTCTTGATCACCACCCCCATCTTAGCTATCCATTTCCACCTCCATTCCTTCCATCCAAAAGAAGAAAGGTGTTCTCTAATTTTCTTAGGGTTTAGAGAAGAGCAAAACAGCAGAGGCACTTTTAGGGTTTGAAAGAAGAAGAAAAGAGGAAGGGATCTAATTTCCCTCTCATTAAAAAGGCGAAATTTGTGGTGCGAAATCATCTAGAAGAGAAGAAGGATTCGAGGGTTTCTGAAAGGTAACTTTCTTATTTCTATGCCTGACATTGCTGATTCGAATGAAAACTTGCTGATTTTTTTTTTTAAGTAGTGGAAAACTTGCTTTATAGAATAAAAACTCACTTAAAACCCCCACAAGACACACTTATGTTAGAAAACATGGCACTCGTAATGGGTTACTCTTGACTGTGTTGAGGTTCAGCTTGATTATTTTGAGATTTTGAATATATTCAAGAACTGATGGTTGACTTGAAACTCTGATATTTTGATTTCTGTGTTCAACCTGGGACAATGAAAGGCTTGTATAGATTTTAAAAGGTGTTTCAACTGAGTAAATAAAGGGCTTACAGATTATAGAAGAAGGCATTGGAAAATATTTTTAAAATAAATAGAAAGGGCTTTTACTTTTTTAATATGGGTTTTGCCGAAGTAATTTTGTAAATGGCAATGAAAATTGTTTTATTTGAGTTTTTATAAGGCCGTCAAGTCCTGTGTAGGCTGTACCGCCCTTGCTAACAGCAGCCCACACGAGTTATTAGCATCTTGTTTTTCTTCCACTTCTCATTATCTTCTAACTCGTGTCCTCTCAATTCTCTCCGTCTTACTTAGTAAGCTATATTTTTACCCTCAGAAAAATATGGCCAAACACCATATAATTTATCAAGAAAAATAAAATAATAAATCATCTTTTTGCTTAAAAGAAAGAAAAATGTAATATACCATTTGTCGCTTAAAAGAAATAAAAAATATATGATGGCGAATGAAAAATAGAGTGGGCAAAACACAGGCAGGGATATCCCAACCGTTCATTTGCCGGTCATTGCCGTAGATAAGGTCATAGATTTCCTACTCCCATCAAGCTATCCAATTATGTAACTCACGAGTATTGAGTAGTTCGAACTCTTAGGTTTAGTGTTCGTCTATCCCGAGTTCTGGATCTCCCTCTCATCTGTTCTGAGTTAGGGATGGCGTATTGGTCCCCCGCCAAACCCCGGCTTACACACCCAACAGAAAAGGAAAAAAAAAAGATATTCCCGTCATGCAGTAAAATTTAACAAGATTAGGACAACAAATAATATCATGAATTTAACGGAATATTTTTGCCTAAAATAAAATAGGAAGGTATCTGGACTATGTTTCATAATCTCGAAAAAAATTCGGGACTTTATTGTTTTATCAAGAAATTGCAAAACATTAAAAAAATAAGGAACATAGAAACATGTGATGTGCAGTTACAGAGTCTCCATTGATCTGTTTTGCTTTAAACAATGAGAAGACAGCTCAAGGGGGGAACATGAGAATTCTTGCCTTCAGGATGAGCTCAAGACAGCTTATGAATATAGACATTAGAGGACTCCACTCAGAATGTGATAAAAGTTTCAGAGGGTATGATCAAAATTCAATAGAAATCAGGTATCAATTAATACATACCAGTTTGTACTCTTAAGTGATAATTTAATTGCTTATAGACATCTTAGCTACTCCGCAATCAGATGTCTATGCTTCTGAAACGGCTTGAGTCTGTTTTATTCTCTTGTTATCTTTCACCTCATTCTGAACTGTATCACCTTCATCTTCTCCGACCTTTCTAACTTCGATCCGAGCAAAAATGGGCTTAGGTTCTTCCATGACCTGACCCGTTTTCAGCCCTCCCCATTTGGCATCATTCTACATAATGAAGGGCATGAAATTGATCAGAAATCGAATTGGTGACCAACAGGGAGGATGAGCTACTTGAGAAAAAAAAATATTAATAATAATTCATAAACCAATCTCATACTAGGCCAGCTTACAAAAGTAATCTGTAAAAGTTTCAATCAATTTTCTTAAAAAAGTTCATTTGAAGATCAATACAGAAAGGTCTTCAACTGAAAGGGGTTAAAATTAGATAAGTCATTCGCATTTTTTTATGAGTAAAAAAAAAAGGTCTCTAAAATGTTTCATTTATTATTTTATTGTGATTTAGTTTGATTTTTTTCCTGTGCTCGATTCAGTTAAACTCTAGAAAAATTGTAGCGGTGGGTCCCGGTGCTCGTGATAGAGGTGGAAATCTTATTCTTGTTGCTTTCAAAGAAGGAGACTCTGTTCTTTTGCCTGAATATTGAGGGACTGAAGCAAAGTTGGGCGAGTAAGTTCCTTTTTGTCTTCTTCTTCTTCATAAGGTCTTGAACAAATATTTGGTGTTGGACTTGGAGGATTATTCATAAAGCTTGCAATCTTTGACTAGTAGATTCCTCTCTATCTAATATTATTCATTTGCTAGTTACATCAATTGAATGGTTACTGCTACCTGTAGACAAGGCTTGCAATTTTCTAACTGATATAGGTTTTTTCTTATCAAAACTTTTTTTCTATTGCTCCTTGTGTTTGAAAACATTTGTTTCTCGACAAGTTGTCTCACAATCATCATAATTTTGATTTGCTCCGTGATGGCCGACTCTTTCGGTTTACTTCTTATGGCACTCATATATAGCAACCGTAGGCACATCCGTTGGCACTTCTAGGTTTCAAAAAGAGTGAAGAAATACCGTGATTCCTATATGAATCAGTTTCACCACATTGAGATCCTTTGTAAATACTCTCCATCCAAATTGCAAGCCAATCCAAATCCCAACAGTGAGGAACAGTCCCAGAACCACACTCAACTGGAAAATAGAACATACTTAGTATTTTCAGAAAATATAGTCCCAGAACCACACTCAACTGGAAAATAGAACATACTTAGTATTTTCAGAAAATATAAGGACAAAGGGCCAACCCCATCAACTCTATGGGGCAAAAAATCCCATCGTGAAACGACTAAGTCCAAAAACGAGGTAATATTACAAAATAAAGTAGCCAATTTGGAAGAGGAGCTGAGGCAAGTGAAAGAGATACTCATTCAAAATGTAAGAACATAACCTTAGTCTCTCTCTCTCTGTCTCTTTGTCTCTCTCTCTCTCTCTCTCTCTCTCTCTGTACTAGATTCTTGATTTTTCTTAATTGCTACTTTTATATGGGATCTCGGGGTTCAGAACTTGTGATCAATGTGATTTATTTACAAATTCAATGAATTTTACCTATACATGTACGATTTATCACCAATTTTTTTGTTTATGAATACATCCATGTATGATTCATTTTTATTAATTAATGGCAGGCCATTATCGGACGCAACGTTGATTTGCCGAATCAAGTGCACTCTTCGGTTGCAAGTCGTGTTGATCAACCCGATGCTCATGTTGCCCAATCTATAGTTCCTCCTGTTGCTCCTCATACAAATCCACTGGCTCTTCCCACTAGTCTTCCTCCTATTGCTCCTACTAATACTCCTATTGATGTTCCTACCATTCCTTTTTCTAAAGCTCCTCGTACCGCTCCAGTTGTTGGTCAGGTCACTCGTGCTTCACCTCGGGCTAAGGCTCGTAATAACAAGGTATTTACATTTTTTTAGTGAGTACATGATAGTTTCTAAGGTTGGATGACTGATGTTCATATCTATTTGACCACCAAATTTGCAACTTAATTGTTTTCAGACTCATGAATGCATTCCATGTAAGTTGAAGAATAGTGAAGGCAAATTTGTGGCAAAAGGGTTCTTTAAAAATGAAGATCCCACCTTAATTATAGGAGGAAAAAAATTGGGAGAGGGATGGTGTGTAGTAACTATTAATGGAGGTATATCTCGAGAAGCGAAGTTGCCAAGACCAACTGGAAAGATGCAAGTCATCGCGGATGCCTTAAGAAGTAACGTTGCTTGGCCTCGTGCATATGTAAGTGTACAATTAATTTATATATATTTATATGTTTATATGTTTTGTCTTTAGGTTAAATACTAGAGTTAACAACTTATAGCTTGTAGTTACAATGTTATTTGATTGTCCTTGATTTTTGTCATTCTCTGTAGTTGATATATGGATTCACTAGCTAGCATCCTCTACAAGGCAATGAAGAAGACTTCCCATGAAAACAGCCTGTTGAGATCATTTTAGTGGGCTAGCTAATTGAAAATTCCATTTAGAGTTGGAACTATTTTCTGCTAAATCTTGTAATATGTGCTCTAGCAACACTAAAAGTGTCCCTACAGCAAGATAGGACAATTCCAAAATGCTAATTGACAATTCAGCATCTATAGAGCACAGATATATAGAAACATCAACTGTAGTGGATCATACTGTGGACATTGGTGTCCTGCAAACTGCTAATTGCTAGTTTTTTTTTTGAATCATTAATTTATATATATATTAATTTATATGTTTTATGTTTGTAGGTTAAATTGTTGAATGGAAAATGAAGATGGAGTTCGAGGAGAGGATGGCGTTGATGTTATTTTGTAGTTGATGAATTTCAAACAATGTTTAATTTTGTCAAGTCTAGCTAGTTGAGGGAGCAATTTGAAGACATTTGCTATTTTGTAGTTTTGTATTTTGAACAATGTGGAAGATAATTTCAACGACATTGAAAATTGTGGTTTTAAAGATCATCAATTAAAGCAGTGAACTTTTTATAATTGTGTATAATGTTGTGGATGATTATATGCAATTTTGATGTAATCTATTGTGTGTGGAATATAAAAGTACAGGTACAACAGATCACAGGTGGAATTATATTGATGCACTTTAGAAAAAAGAATATCCCTACAGTTTTTATGACATTCTGTATGGATAAGCACATTTTCCCTACGGATTGTTGTGAAACTCCGTAGGGACAAGTCTATCCCTATCGAATTTAAAATAATAACAGTAGGGAAAAGCTTATTTCCAAAAGAGATTATTTGAAACTTCTGTAGGGAAAGTTGGCTTATCCCTACGGATTTCATATTAAATACAGTAGGCAAATGTAGATTTCCCTATGGAATAAATTGGCATATCCCTACGGAGTTTGTTTGGAATTCTGTAGGGATATATATTTTTTCCCTACGGGAAAATTGGATTAACCTTACTAAAAATTTGATTTTCCCTACCGAAAAATGGAATTTCCCTACAGAAAAAGTGTATTATCCCTACGGACAAATATGTAGGGAAAATAGGGCATTTCCCTACTGTGGTCATTAATGCCCGTAGGGACAAATCTACGTTAGTCCCTACGGAGTAATCCGTAGGCAACAGTTCTATAGCCCTACGGATTATGACATCCGTAGGCAAAAGTCTTTCCCTACCCCTGATAAGGCTACTGAAGCTGCGCACCAAGAATTCCGTAGGTAAAAGCCTTTCCCTACAGATTTGGGTAGTTGTCCCTACGGATTTTGCCGTAGGGAAATCCCTGTTTTGTTGTAGTGCTTGAACTGTCCACAAGAGTGTCCTAGGTCCTGCTTTCATGGTATACAATTAGGGCTTAAGTTTAAGATAAGTGAAAAATACATATTAAGGATATTAGGATTGTTTTCAATGGAATTTTTGTTGGGGTTCCACGCAAAAGCAAATAGTCCCACATCGGATAAGTGAAATGGATGGGGATGGGTTATAAGGGAATGGGCACACTCCCTCCAACAACTAGCTTTTAGGCGTAAGTTCAAATGGTGTCAGAGCTCAGGGCGTGGTAACCCCGGTTTGCCTCCGAGGGCAGAAATGTGCCTCAGCGAAGATCTCAGAATCCCGGGTGTAGTTATCTCGTGGTTCCCACATTGCCGTCTCGTGGAGGGGCGAGATTGTCCGCGTTGCTTCCACGTGGAGGGGGAAGATTGTTGGGGGCTCCACGTGAAAGCAAAGATCCCACATCAGATAAGTGGAAGGATGTGGATGGGCTTATAAGGATTTGGGCACCGTCCCCTCAACGCCTAGCTTTTAGGGGTGAGTTCTACCCGGTTAAATTCCCTACAAATGGTATCAGAGCTCAGGGCACGGTAACCCCGGTTTGCCTCCGTGGGAGGGAATGCCCTCGGGGAAGTATCTCATGGTTCCCACGTTGTCGCCACATGGAGGGGCGAGATTGTCCACGTTGCTTCTTCGTAGAGGGGCAGATTGTTGGGGTTCCATTCAAAAGCAAATAGTCCCACATTGCCGTCTCGTGGATGGGGATGGGTTATATAAGGGAATGTGCACCCTCCCTCTAATAGCTAGCTTTTAGGGGTGAGTTCTACCTGGTTAAATTCCTTACAATTTTTTACCACCATCTTCTATGACGACGAGCTCCACTACGTCCCCGTCCTTGGAACCGACTGAAGCCTGAGCATCTGCCGACAAATCACCCTCTGATTCATTCTGTTTGAGAAAGTCAGAATGTAAACAAGAAATAGTTGCAGTTCATAGATGGAGAGAGAAGTGCTAAATTTTTTATATTTTGGTTTTGAGTTGAGCTGGCAAATGGGTGGGTCGGGTCGGGTTGACGCGCGGGTCACGCGGGTTGCGGGTCAAGATGACCTGCATTCCTACGGGTCAACAACCAGGTGACCCGTACCCAATGCGGGTGGTTCGGGTCGACCCGCGGGTCACCCGCAATTTTTTCCAAAAATCATTTACTTTGATGAGTGAAGAACTTTTTTTTTTTTGGTGAGTAAAGATCTTGATAGATTGAGAAAGGATAAACCTGGAGAACTGAACTTGCAAAGTACCATTCAAAAAAAAGAACTTGATAGATTGAGGTAATGTCAATCTCAAGGTGAAGTTAATTTTTTTTTTTTACAGAAAAGGCAATCTCAAGGTGAAGTTCTATTTCTTCTGAAAAGCTTCAAGGGGCAGGGATTGGTGCTAATAAAGAATCATGGCTGTAAGACAAATAAAAAATGACTGTAATAAGTAAATAAATGGTTTGGATCTAGTGGTGGGGTGGGGGCCGGCGGTAATGGTGTTGGCCGGCGGCAAGGAGGTTGGTCGGAGGTAGATATAATAGCCGGCGGCTCGGATGGTGGCTGGATCGAAGGTGTCTTCTTCAGTTTCTCTTCTTCACTTCTCTTCTGTTACAGAAATGGGAAACCCTAACTCCCTAAGTCTAAAAAGGCATAAAAGAGAAAACCCTAACTCCCTTTGTTTTGGCTTTTGATCTTTTGATCTTGACCTTTGGTTTTTTCATCTTTTTAAATAATAAAAAATTACACAAAAAAAAATCCCCAAAACCCGCGAGTACCCGCGGGTTAACCCGACCCGACCCATGTTTTGGCGGGTTGGGTGACCCGCGGGTCGACTTTCACGGGTCATGAAAATTCCAACCCGTGCCGGCAAATTTGCGGGTAGGCCAGGTCGACCCGCGGGCACGGGTCAGTTTTTGCCAGGTCTAGTTTTGAGTGTAGGTTTAAATAGAAAGTGGTATTTAAGTGAAATATGATCAATGGAAATTTAAGTGAAGAAAAATTATTTGCTTAAAATATATAAGCAAGGACGAGTATAGTAACTAAACTCATGTTATTATTTGCTTAAAATGTCGGGAGTACATAAGTATAAATACCGACATGGACATAGGTAGTCCTCCAAAGAAGCGATCTAACTGATTCTAGCAATTTCCCCCGGGTCCCCCAAAAAAGAAAGAATGAACGGTAGGATAACTCTCACTGTCAATGGGTTTAACAGTATAGCATTTGGGGGCAGATTCTTGAACGGAAAGCCGAAAATGGTCGACATCTTGAGTATCACCATTTTCCTGTATATACTTCATTTGTCCCACATAACTTGCATGCTTAAATCCTTCATCTGCAAAATGGCCACTCCCCATCTGAGGCCATGGTTCAATGCCAGCGTTGGAAACTCCCCCACCCCATTGAACAATAGTAGCATGATCAGTGAACGTGGAAGAGAAGAGAGCATTTGGCCAGTAACCTACCTTCTTATTATCGTTTCCAAATAATAACCACCAATCTTTGGTCACGGGATCCTACGATTAAATATAACATTAAACAAAAAAGTATTTAAAATAAAAGAATCAATATCTAAAGTTAGAAGGAATGACAATATCTAAAGTTAGAAGGAATGATTCACAAGATACAACTCCCTTCACTCTAAAATAGTGGAAAATCCCTTTAAGCTGTTCCCACACGCGCGCACACACACACACACACGGATTTGCTAGCGTCCATCACAGAAGGCATTTCGAGGATGGGCTGTTGCATTGAAAATAGCCACCTCATGAATGAAGGAAAAATCTGCTGAAAAGTGAGCCTAAGTTGCTGCTCTCACATGCAACAGCCCATCCACGAAATGCCTTCTGTGATGGACGCTAGCAAATTCCATATATATATATATATATATATAGAGGAAAGTGTTTCTAGTCCGGCCGACTAGAGATCATTCTCTAGTCCGCCACCCAAAAACACATGGGTCCCACATATTTGGGTGATGCAAAGCATTCATTTGATGGGCCCTGACATAGAGACGGTGTCCACAAGAAATTAGCTTCATAGGATCATCCCAACCCTATGATTTGTGGAGCTTAAAATGGACGGCTATAAACCGCCACAAATCTGTCCATTTTTTAACTCCACAAATCGAAGGGTTAAGAAGATCCTATGAAGCTGAATTTTTGTGGACATCCTATCTATGATGAGGCCTATCAAATGAATGCTTTAGATCACCCAAATATGTGGGACCCATGTGTTTTTGGGTGGCGGACTAGAGAATGATCTCTAGTCGGCCGGACTAGAAACACTTTTCTCATATATATATATATATATATATATATATATATATATATATATATATATATATATATCTGAGGAAAAGGAGTGTGCGGTTGACCGCACCTAAGCTTTGATGCGGTCGAGGGCTTAAACACATGGGTCCCACAAGTTTGGTGGTGATCAAAACCATTCATTTGCAAGGCCTCATCATATATAGGGTGTGTACAAAAAATCAGCTCCATTGGATCATCCTAACCCCTCCAAAAGTTGAGGGAAAAAATGGGCAGATTTGTGGCAAACGGTGTCTGTCCATTTTGCCCTCCATTTTTGGATGGGTTAGGATGATCCTATGGAGCTGATTTTTTGTACACACCCTATCTATGATGGGGCCTTGCAAATGAATGCTTTGGACCATCCTAACAATGTGGGCCCACATGAGTTTTGGGCCCTCGACCGCACCTAAGCTTGGTGCGGTCGAGCGCACAATCATTTTCCACTATATATATATATATATATATATATATATATAGAGGAAAATGATTGTGAGCTTGAAGCTCATATAGCTTATATGAGCTTGAGGGTCCAAACACCACATTTTTTGTGGTGATCCAAACCATTCATTTGCAAGGCCCCATCATAGATAGGATGTGTACCAAAAATCAGATCCATTGGATCATCCTAACCCTTCCAAAAGTAGAGGGCAAAAATGGGCAAATTTGTGGCAAACGGTGTCTGTCCATTTTACCCTCCACATTTGGATGGGTTAGGATGATCCTATGAAGCTGATTTTTTGTACGCATCCTATCTATGTAAGGGCCTTTCAAATGAATGCTTTGGATCATCCTAACAATGTGGGCCCACATGTGTTTGGGCCCTCAAGCTCATATAAGCTATATGAGCTTCAAGCTCACAATCATTTTCCTCATATATATATATATATATATATATATATATATATATATATATATATATATATATATATATATATATATATATAGGGGCGAGGTTTATGAGCTATGGCTTAGCGTGAGCAAGCCACTATAAACACACCATCTCCATCTCCATGTTGTTTGACTCGTCCAACCCATTCATTCCATAGAACCTCGCATAGATAGGGTGTTCCTAACAAACCATCTCCATACAATCATCCTAACCACTCGATCGGTAGAAGCCCACTTTCTAGCCGTCCATTCTAAAACTCGATCCACAAATCAACAGATACCACGATCCTATGGAGATTATTTCATAGGGACACCTTACCTTTGTTGGGTCCTATAGAATGAACATGTTTGATGAGTCAAACAACATGGGAGATGGCGCATATAGAGGGATGCTCAGGTTGCGCGATACCACAGTGTCTTGTGAGATATAAGTAACCAAGAGTAATAGTTATACTGACATGTCAAGTGGGTGGGCCCGTAGAATCAATTCCTTCTTACAGCATAAAGGGGCAATTATATGATGTTGCATGTACTCGTTTTTTCTAAAGGAAATATGAGAGGGAAAATGTACAAGTTTGGGAATCTTGTGATATGTAAGTGCTTGCTATGGATGGGTCAAATACAAAAAGCCAACACATGGGACAATTCTATTTAAGCCTTTTTGTAGCCTTTCCTGATAAATTTCAAAGGCAACAAATTGGAGGATAAGAATTTTGATGTGTGTGTGTGTGTGTGTGTGTGAGAGAGAGAGAGAGAGAGAGAGAGAGAGAGAGAGAGAGAGAGAGAGAGAGAGGCCTAGAAGATAAATATGTTTGAAGAAGTAATACCTACTTACACTTATAGTTTCATCAAGTGAGACCTAAATCTGCATGCTCATATTGTTCCAAAGAAAAATATAACATATGTAATTTAACAATTAACTCTAGTTACAAGTCCCGCTCTTCTTCTTATTTTTTTCAGAAAAATGCATCCTTTCTGATTGAAGGTAAAGGAATTCAAAATTACCTTGTATACAGCGAGTGCTAAGGAATATTGGGTACCATTATAGGATGAAATCGTTTTAAAAGCAGCTCCTAGCGGTATGTCTGGAGAAACTTGTACGAAACCTGGGCAGAGAATATCTTCGCATCGTGTTTTACCATTCTGTGGTGTAGGTAAACCGGAAAAAAAAAAAAAAAAAAAAACAAAGATGAAATCAGTAGCATTCTAATAACAAATTTATATTAATTTAGATGACACAAGATTAAGTTACTTTTCAAGCATACCGTCCAGGTCGAACTTAAATGAGGGCGAAAGTCATTGTATAATTTAAGATCTACCTACACATTTTAAAAACTTGAAAATAAGAATACAATATTATTAGTCGTCTTACCTAATTAATGCAATTGATCCCACTACATCGGTCATGTTATTTGTTAAGAAACAACCAAACGCATAAAGGACCATATGAGAATGATGCAGATCACAGATCAAGTATTAGATATTAGCAGATGAAGGTTGAATTAGATAACTTACAGCCCATCCAACCGCTATTCCAACCTGCGACACATCCATAACAGCCATATAAGAATAACTAGTTTGGTTGCCTATAACTGTTGGCTCCCATACATTGAGGTCTGCTCTTGTTCCGTAAAATTTTCCCTTGTATGACGTTTGCGTTGCAAACTGTGAGTAATAAATAAAATTTGTGAGTCAATAACCTTTTTTTTATACACAGAGGCATTATATAATAAAATAATCTATATACTACACATGTTTGTTTTAGGATTAAGCAAAACAATCGTCTTAATGTTTCCACATTTATTAAAATATGACTATATTTTTCATTTAATAAAGAAAAAGGATATTCTTGTCATTGAAAACTTCTTATTGAATTTCATTGAATTTTATTTGTGCAAAAGGGGGGAGTGTTATAGAACTAAATGAAATAAGGGTGTCTGATGCAGCCCACACCCATGCGGCTGAGAAATTTGAAGCTCACATGAACCATCCCAAGCAAGTGAGAAGATCGGCCCGCGTTCAAGCCCAACATAAGGACCAAGCCCAAGTTGAATCCACCAAGCATAAAGGCCATCTCAAGCCCAAGATCATGGACATGCTAATTCGGGCCTCATCTAGTTGCATTCTCGTCATAATGATTCTGGTCGGTTTTGAAGCACGAATTTAGACCTTAGATGGATGAGTCATGGAAAATATTAAACTAAGAAGTTGTAGATCTTTGAGTTATGTTTCCGACGGATATTTATGGTCTTCATTTGGCCAAGTAGTTGGAAAGTTATGACCATTTTAGTAGATTGTTTCTGTAGGACTTTGACTAATTAATGTGTTTTGAATTCCTAAGCTATTAATGATGAACGTAAGTCCCTAAAATAGTTAGTGGGCTATCTTGAATGTCTTTTCTATTGTATTTTCTCTATAAAAGTCCAGCAAACATCTGTAGTGATGTTTTTAGCTGAATATTGATGAAAATTTGCCATGAGCATTTTCCCTTGAACCTTGTAGAGTTCAACCTTGAAACCTAGAAGAGTTTCACTCCTTCCTTGAAGATTAGGAGCTTTCCCCTATTGTTTGTATCCTTGAAGAGTTGTAACCATCAATCTAGAAGAATTGATGTTACCACTCTTCCTTGGCAACCTAGAAGAGTATGCATTGAAGTTGTTATCTTTACCCTGAATGTAATCTTTGCTGGACATCCCACTTCCAGCATACTTTCGAGTAATTTGCAGTTCTTTTATGAGAAAAGTTTCTTCACCAAAGTTATTGATCTTTGAGTCCTTCAAATTTTGGCTTTGGAATCAGGTCATTCCAACCCATATCGAAGGAGATAAGCTAATTTTACTCAACTTGCGCAAATCTGCTTCCCTATATCCAAATTATTGAGCGATTGAGTGTGTGTCTATCACTCTTCCGATCCTTAGTCCAAGAAGCCTAGGGGAGGCTTGCATCCGTGTCTTTCTAGCAGCTAAATTTTCTAGAAATAGGTTCATCTTCCTCACAACAAAAATAATAGAAACTTATTATGTAGTAAGAAGAATCGGAAAGTTGACTTATAAATCATCCATATTGACTGAACTTTAAAAAAATTTGAGGTCACTTATTTTCTTGGGTAATACATACAAATTTTTAATACGATTTTATAGAAAATGTACACAAATTTTAAAATATCCAAGCTTTGATAGAAACATGCACTCGAGTTTATATTGAGTATTGAGCGAGTAGGCCACACATACTTACCTCAATTCCAAATCATGTTTCCAATTATTTGAATAATGATTGAACTCTCATAAAAACAAATTATCCGATTCATAAAAAAGTTTATAATAAAATTATATGAGACGAAATGTGACGTACACGATTATTGGGTTGATCATTTGAAAGAGTCTCAGCATTTGAAGAATATCGTTTTCCAAAATTTGTGGCAGATTTAGCCCTAGTTAGGGCTTCCTTTCCAATCCTTCTGATAGGAACTGTTCTTAGAGGGCACCCTCCGTCCATGAGCTCTATCCCTAAAGATACGGCTATTGAAGAATGTTCTTTGACCTCAATCACTTTTGGAAGAGAACTTGGACTCATCTGCATCGCAATGTAAAATTTTCATCCCTATATTTACATTGTAATGAAAGAATATGTTCTATTTGGAAATGAACACCTAGTCTCACATATAACATATCACTTGAAACTGTAAGACAAAAACTACAAAAAATATAAGAAACGACCTTGATCTTATGATTCCTTAATAACGGATGATCAAAAGCAGGTTGTTTGTTGATATCAACACAATCAAAGATCTGCCCATATTCAGCCTGAAAAAAATACAAATATCCATCAATTTCGATATCATCGTACCAATACAATCTCTCTCTCTCTCTCTCTATATATATATATATATGTATATACATATATATATATATATATATATAGAGAGAGAGAGAGAGAGAGAGAGAGAGAGAGAGAGAGAGAGAGAGGAAAGTGAAGCTACACCGCCGGCTTAAAATACAATGGGCCCACATTGTTTTGGTGATCCAAACCATTCATTTGATTGGCTTTCACATAGATAGGGTGTCCACCAAAAATCATCTCCATAGGATCATCCCAACCCTTCAAACGGTGGAGGAAAAAATGGACAAATTTGTGAAGGTTTTTACACGTTCATTTTTGCCTCCACAAATCGTAGGGTTGGGATGATCCTATGGAGCTGATTTTTGGTGGACACCAAATCTATGTGAGGGCCAATCAAATGAATTCTTTGGATCACCAAAACAATGTGGGCCCATTGTATTTTAAGCCGGCGGTGTAGCTAAGTTAACTACACCGGCGGTGTAGCTCCACTTTCCTCATATATATATATATATATATATATATATATATATATATAAGGGCGAAATTTCTGAGCTCTAGCTCAGCCTAAGCTAGAGCTCTATAAATCCACCATCTCCATGTTATTTCAGTCATCCAACCCATTCATTCTATAGGACCTCACATAGATAAGGTGTTCCTAACAAACCATCTACATACCATAATCCTAACCATTCAATCTATAGAAGCCCATTTTCTAGCTATCCATTCTAAACCACCACAAATCATAATGTTAACCATAACCTATAATCCTTACCATAACCATAACCATAATCATAACCTATAAAATGAATGGGTTGGATAAGTCAAACAACTATGGGAGTGGTAATTTCTGAGCTCGAGCTGAGAAACCTTTTCATTATATCCTCACAGCACCAAATACCTACTAAATTATATAAACAAAAAGGTTGGGAGGAATTCCATTGAGAAAAATAGGGATTTTGTTCTTTGTGAGAGGAGTTTCTTAATAGTTAGGGTATGGGTTTCAAGGAAATGTTGCAGCTCATTTTTCTATTTTCTTTTGTTCTCATTGGCTATGGAGTGGAAGGAGGAAGAAATAGCTCATCTAAAGTAGCAGTGAAAACTATTAAGGTTTGGTTAATATTTTCTTTGCTTTTGGGATAGCTAAGAAAAACCATCCCATGGTTATCTAAACCGTTCATCTGGTAATTGATATATATATATATATATATATGAAAAGGTTTCTGAGCTCGAGCTCAGAAATCACCACTCCCATAGTTGTTTGACTTATCCAACCCATTCATTTTATAGGTTATGATTATGGTTATGGTTATGGTAAGGATTATAGGTTATGGTTAACATTATGATTTGTGGTGGTTTAGAATGGATAGCTAGAAAATGGGCTTCTATAGATTGAATGGTTAGGATTATGGTATGTAGATGGTTTGTTAGGAACACCTTATCTATGTGAGGTCCTATAGAATGAATGGGTTGGATGACTGAAATAACATGGAGATGGTGGATTTATAGAGCTCTAGCTTAGGCTGAGCTAGAGCTCAGAAATCTCGCCCTTATATATATATATATATGAGGAAAGTGGAGCTACACCGCCGGCTTAAAATACAATGGGCCCACATTGTTTTGGTGATCCAAAGAATTCATTTGATTGGCCCTCACATAGATAGGGTGTCCACCAAAAATCAGCTCCATAGGATCATCCCAACCCTACGATTTGTGGAGGCAAAAATGAACGTGTAAAAACCTTCACAAATTTGTCCATTTTTGCCTCCACCGTTTGAAGGGTTGGGATGATCCTATGGAGCTGATTTTTGGTGGACACCCTATCTATGTGAAAGCCAATCAAATGAATGGTTTGGATCACCAAAACAATGTGGGCCCATTGTATTTTAAGCCGGCGGTGTAGCTTCACTTTCCTCTCTCTCTCTCTCTCTCTCTATATATATATATATATATATATATATATATATATATATATATATAGAGAGAGAGAGAGAGAGAGAGAGAGAGAGAGATTGTATTGGTACGATGATATCGAAATTGATGGATATTTGTATTTTTTTCAGGCTGAATATGGGCAGATCTTTGATTGTGTTGATATCAACAAACAACCTGCTTTTGATCATCCGTTATTAAGGAATCATAAGATCAAGGTCGTTTCTTATATTTTTTTGTAGTTTTTATTTTACAGTTTCAAGTGATATGTTATATGTGAGACTAGGTGTTCATTTCCAAATAGAACATATTCTTTCATTACAATGTAAATATAGGGATGAAAATTTTACATTGCGATGCAGATGAGTCCAAGTTCTCTTCCAAAAGTGATTGAGGTCAAAGAACATTCTTCAATAGCCGTATCTTTAGGGATAGAGCTCATGGACGGAGGGTGCCCTCTAAGAACAGTTCCTATCAGAAGGATTGGAAAGGAAGCCCTAACTAGGGCTAAATCTGCCACAAATTTTGGAAAACGATATTCTTCAAATGCTGAGACTCTTTCAAATGATCAACCCAATAATCGTGTACGTCACATTTCGTCTCATATAATTTTATTATAAACTTTTTTATGAATCGGATAATTTGTTTTTATGAGAGTTCAATCATTATTCAAATAATTGGAAACATGATTTGGAATTGAGGTAAGTATGTGTGGCCTACTCGCTCAATACTCAATATAAACTCGAGTGCATGTTTCTATCAAAGCTTGGATATTTTAAAATTTGTGTACATTTTCTATAAAATCGTATTAAAAATTTGTATGTATTACCCAAGAAAATAAGTGACCTCAAATTTTTTTAAAGTTCAGTCAATATGGATGATTTATAAGTCAACTTTCCGATTCTTCTTACTACATAATAAGTTTCTATTATTTTTGTTGTGAGGAAGATGAACCTATTTCTAGAAAATTTAGCTGCTAGAAAGACACGGATGCAAGCCTCCCCTAGGCTTCTTGGACTAAGGATCGGGAGAGTGATAGACACACACTCAATCGCTCAATAATTTGGATATAGGGAAGCAGATTTGCGCAAGTTGAGTAAAATTAGCTTATCTCCTTCGATATGGGTTGGAATGACCTGATTCCAAAGCCAAAATTTGAAGGACTCAAAGATCAATAACTTTGGTAAAGAAACTTTTCTCAGAAAAGAACTGCAAATTACTCGAAAGTATGCTGGAAGTGGGATGTCCAGCAAAGATTACATTCAGGGTAAAGATAACAACTTCAATGCATACTCTTCTAGGTTGCCAAGGAAGAGTGGTAACATCAATTCTTCTAGATTGATGGTTACAACTCTTCAAGGATACAAACAATAGAGGAAAGCTCCTAATCTTCAAGGAAGGAGTGAAACTCTTCTAGGTTTCAAGGTTGAACTCTACAAGGTTCAGCTAAAAACATCACTACAGATGTTTACTGGACTTTTATAGAGAAAATACAATAGAAAAGACATTCAAGATAGCCCACTAACAAATTATCCTACTCATAAAAAAGTTTATAATAAAATTATATGAGACGAAATGTGACGTACACGATTATTGGGTTGATCATTTGAAAGAGTCTCAGCATTTGAAGAATCTCGTTTCCCAAAATTTGTGGCAGATTTAGCCCTAGTTAGGTTTTCCTTTTCAATCCTTCTAATAGGAACTGTTCCTAGAGGGCACCCTCCGTTCTTGAGCTCTATCCCTAAAGATACGGCTATTGAAGAATGTTCTTTGACCTCAATCACTTTTGGAAGAGAACTTGGACTCATCTGCATCGCAATGTAAAATTTTCATCCCTATATTTACATTGTAATGAAAGAATATGTTCTATTTGGAAATGAACACCTAGTCTCACATATAACATATCACTTGAAACTGTAAAAACAAAAACTCTAAAAAAACATAAGAAATGACCTTGATCTTATGATTCCTTAATAACGGATGATCAAAAGCAGGTTGTTTGTTGATATCAACACAATCAAAGATCTGCCCATATTCAGCTTGAAAAAAATACAAATATCCATCAATTTCGATATCATCATACCAATACAATCTCTCTCTCTCTTTCTCTCTCTCTCTCTCTCTCTCTATCTATATATATATATATATATATATATATATATATATATATATATGAGGGCGAGTTTTCTGAGCTCTAGCTCAGTCTAAGCTAGAGCTCTATAAATCCACCATCTCCATGTTATTTCAGTCATCCAACCCATTCGTTCTATAGGACCTCACATAGATAAGGTGTTCCTAACAAACCATCTACATACCATAATCCTAACCATTCAATATATAGAAGCCCATTTTCTAGCCATCCATTCTAAACCACCACAAATCATAATGTTAACCATAACTTATAATCCTTGCCATAACCATAACCATAATCATAACCTATAAAATGAATGGGTTGGATAAGTCAAACAACTATGAGAGTGGTGATTTCTGAGCTCGAGCTCAGAAACCTTTTCATATATATATATATATATATATATATATATATATATATATCAATTACCAGATGAACGGTTTAGATAACCATGGGATGGTTTTTCTTAGCTATCCCAAAAGCAAAGAAAATATTAACCAAACCTTAATAGTCTTCACTGCTACTTTAGATGAGCTATTTCTTCCTCCTTCCAATCCATAGCCAATGAGAACAAAAGAAAATAGAAAAATGAGCTGCAACATTTCCTTGAAACCCATACCCTAACTATTAAGAAACTCCTCTCACAAAGAACAAAATCCCTATTTTTCTCAATGGAATTCCTCCCAACCTTTTTGTTTATATAATTTAGTAGGTATTTGGTGCTGTGAGGATTTAAGAGTAAGGCTTATTTAGGAAAGTAAATCTTCAGGAGAGATTTCTCAATTACTATTACGGCTTATGTGGGGAAAGAGTTGTGAAAGGTGATGCAGGTGCTTATCTTCCATTAAATGTATCCATATCCATATCCATTAAGTACTATCAGAATGGATATGGATACATTTAATGGAAGAAAAGTACAACATAATAAAAAAGGGAACGAATAAATTTGCCCCCCTTTTCTTCGTTGGGCAAGCCCTATAGTAATAATGTATTTATGATTCACTTTTTACACTAAAGGTTGTGGCCCCGGGTAGAAACTAAGTTAATTCTTTAACGGTTGCCACACCCTAGGGCTCTTATATTTTATATTGCCAGTGTCATCATTTTATATAAAATATTAGAGCACATTGAGTATTAGAAAATAAGTCTACCACTCGATGGAATTGCTATGTAGGCACAAAGCGAGAATGAGGTTGCTACATAGATTTATTCCATGGGTTCTGCTGCCAAAAACAAAAAACCCATTTTAATTAATAATTGTGGAGAAATCAATAATTATTAAGGCAAGCAAGAAGAGTAAAAAAAGACTTTGGAGGGAAATTTTGTCTTTTTCTTTATTCAATTCAAGAAGGAAGTTTTAGCTTGAATTGCAAGCCATTTGCCCTTCTCGTTCTTCATCTCGTCTCCCTTTGGAGAATATTTGATTTGGGAGAAGAGCAAGGTTCGATGGAAGAAGGTATGACCTCGATATTGCGATTTCATTTCTTGCGGGAAACACCAAAATTTCGTTTCGACTATTTCGCTTTAAGATTGAAATAAAAATAGATAAAATCGATTTCCCTTAGAATCAATTATCTCATGCAATATTCTAACTTTCTAACATAGAAATGTCTATAATGAGCATAGATTTCTAGTTTGAAATTTTCCCAGATTAAGGCTCTACAACTTTTGAGAAAAAGAAAAGAAAGATGAAGGAAAATAAAATGTCCTTACAACTTAGTGGAGAAGAAGAAGCTTAAGATTTCTAGGGTTTGTGTGAGAAGCATGGAAAACGAGAAACATTCAATCATATTTCAGCGATGAACAAGGACACAACGATCATTGATATTGCTGATCTTATCTGGAATAGCAACCGGATATGCAAATTTCAACAAGGTCTAGAGGGCTTCGTTCCAGATCTATAAGATCTACGTGTGGAGGTACCTCAGGAGAGAACATGGTAGAAGAATAGATTTACCATCTTTATTTCCATAATTGTTGTTCCTCTTGAGGTGCCCGGAATCCGTCAATATTTTGCAAGTGTCCTGCATGAGTAATATAATGTAGTTGTTTCGTCATTGTCATATGTCTTTACCTCTTCTTGGTATTTTTTTTCGTCACTGTCTGTGTCGGTACTTTTCCTATGTTAGATTTAGATTACGATTTTACCCTAAAGAAAGTAGTTAATATCATAACTTATTATTAAAGAGAATAGGCATAATACAGGTGGGATATAGATGGGATTTTTGGCAAAGGGTGGAAGAACTTAACCCACGTTTCCGCCTTTATATATCGTAGTTAGATTACAACCAATGCCCAATATTGCTTTATTTTTCTATTTTACCAGGTTTTAATAAATATGTAATTAAGACAGGTTTTCATTTCTCTATCGTCAATAATTTTAATGCTTCTTCAAATTAACAATTATCTTATCTTTTTCTCTATTGTCCTGTGCAACACATGGGTTTTTTTAATAGTATTCACATATACCCAATTTTCTATTTCACTTTTTTTTTTCTCCCAAATGTATTAAAATGATCTACTCATTGAAAATATTTTTCAAGTTTCTAGAACGTGTAGGGATTTCCATATAGTGTAGACGTGACCATAACACAAATTGAAGATCCTGAGATGCATGTCAGATCCTGAGATGCATGTCTTCTTGGAGGCCCATGACGTAAATTGAATAAGCTAAAATAACAAATCAAATTTACAAGTTGCAAAGGGAGGATGATGTTCTTGTCTTCTTGGATGACTCTAACAAAAATTGAATGACCTTCAAAATCAAACAACTTAACTTAAAGTATATAATAGATTTACCATCTTTATTTCCGTATTTCTTCAAATTTATCTAAATAAATTAAACACTCAACTCCTCGCACTGTTACAATTGAATACTGGATCGTGGGCAATTTTATCACCTTATAGGCACCCACGAGTCGATCCCGATACTTAGCGGCAAAGTAGATAAAGAACACCCCCAAAAACATAATTATTGCCGTCGCAACCATCACTGGATACCTGCGAGGTGGGACTCATAAGGAATATTGTCCGCATGATCTTTGAAATCCCTGGCCAAAAAAAATATTTGGAGTCACTCAAATGCCATAAGACCAAAATATGAAAGAAAAATATTCAACTTGGGCTGTTTTTGGCAATCATGAATTTTTTTCCATGAAATACTATTTTACCAAGTTGCGAGAGATGGGGAGTCATCCTCAATCACAGAGCTAAAATCCTTCTTTCATTCTCATTCTATTATGAAGTAGGCACTAGCATGATGGTCGAAACCCATGCCCTATTGTAGACACGCAATTTTGACCGAACCCTAAATTTTTGTTTTTAAATGAAAACCTTTTAAACTAGTGTATTAGTGTCCCAAATTTCATCTTGTGGTATGTTAGGATCCTAGGTAGGTCCCTCTAATATTTCATTAAAATCCGTCGGGGTCTGCCTAGCGAACGAGTGTAGGTTGTTGTATAGTGTAATTAGGGGTGCAACTTGGGTGGGCTCAACCCAAACCCGTTGGGTTCAACCCGGGAAAAAGTCGGGTTGGGTTGAGTTCGGGTCGGGTTCGGGTTCGGGTTTGGGTTGACTTCGGGTTCGGGTTGAGGGCTTGGACAACCTGACCCGAGTTCAACCCGACATTTTTAATATTTTTTATATTTTATAAGCTTAAAATCTCGGGTTGGGTTGGCAAAAAGGGTTCCTCAGGTCGGGTCTGGTTGAACCTCGTCAGGTTGGAACTTGGGTCGGGTCATGTTCGGGTTGAGTAAATGGTTGGTCGGGTTGGGTTCCGGTTGGCCTCAACCCGAACCCGACCCACCCGAGTTGCACCCCTAAGTGTAATATAGTGTAGAAAGAGGGGAGTGACTTATCCGGTTTGGATGTGCTCTAGTTAGATTAAGGTGTTATAGAAGGGTTGTCCCTGGGCAACTAAAGGGTTAAATAACCATTCTAATTTTTCATTAGACATTCTCCCCCCATGGACCACCCTTATTTACCAAGACAAGTTGAAATATTATAAAATGGGGGTGTCATTTGAACTTTAGGGGCATAATATTAGCATATACTCCGATAAATAGAAGTCAAGAAATGTCTTGAATTTTCTCATTTTCGTTCCTTCTCGGGAGAGAGAGAGAAAAAAAAATAATCCCAAAACCCTTCCCTCACTTCATCTTCTCCGATCGCACCATTGCCGGATTCCGGCCATGTCCCGGTTGGCTAGTTCCTTTGTAAGCTTCTTTTTCCAGGTTAGAGCTTAGCTTTTGATTGCTCAGGTTCATCATTCACTTGTTTTTATAATCCAGATATAGAATAGAATCTTGATGATAATTTCTGGTATTTTCTCATTAATTTGGATTCATTATTTAGGATCAGTTTTCCATGTGTACTTAGATCAGTTTTTAGAAGTGGTGACTAGGGGATTGTTTTGGCCATTGTTGTTCTCTGGTTTGGTATTTTTATGAGACTGGTTTAAGAAAATGATTGTAATAAGGGGAGTGGTTACATTAATCATACTATTCCTTGAGGAATGCATTAAATTGAGTTGCTTCTGTCATTTCAGCTGCATGTATCATAGATGCACAGAGACACTTCGAATACTTCCATTAGTATTACACATTACTGATTTCTTTAGGGAATCCATGATGAGTCTAATTTGTTCAAATTTCTATTGATCCAATGTTTTGGTGTCTGTGTTTAAAAAAGAAGAAGAAAAGGAACATTTTGTTTGTCCTTTAGTTCATTTTCCTATATAACCCTTAGATTCACCTGCTTCTTTGGTTTAAATTCTGATTTTTTTAGGAAGGTTTTAAAGCCCCCAAGCTTATGGATCATCTGTATTTTCAAATGACTATTGCATAAGTGGATGAATACATATGTTTTACGTCTATTATTCAGGTCATTGTCTTTAGGACAATCATTTAACTCACCTGTAATTTAGCTTCTTATAGTTTATCTTTAATACATGGCTAGTGGTCATTAATTCCTATGTTTTTAGAGTTCCTACTGATATATGTGTATTTGAAGCTTTCATGTGATATACGCATCTTTTTTCATTAGACACTTGTGTCAGGTTCAGTTAACAGAATATATGCATTATTTTCAAAATGTTCCGTATCAATTAACTCAAAAGGGTTTGGATTATGTTTTCTAGACATTCTTTTAGGTGACACAGTTGTTATTCTATTCTCTTACGTTGTCCCAAGTTATGCTAAGGTTATAGCATCTCAATGTTTGTTATGGTAACATGGCTCCTTAAATAACGTGCTCAATTATTCCTTTGCTAAAGCCTCATGGGATTACCCTGTTTTGATAAGTGTACCGATCTATCTGTTGTCATTGAGGTTACTCCTGATCTATTTGGTTATAAAGAGTGAGTTGGTGTGATTACATGCACAGATTGTAGGATTCATTTCTTGATGTAAGTGGTTATGTTTAGATAATAATATTATACTAATGTAGTTGCTTCTAGAGAACTATATTGACTCCCTTGGCAGTTATTTAAGCATTAAAAGCCTAATTAGGTTTGTGTATATAATGGAATATGGTTATGTCAATATTTTTTTTCTCATTCATAGGGGTTTATTTGGTTAGCTTATTTCTTCTCATGTTCCCTGATACAATTATCTTGATGCTCACTCCTTCTGTGATGACCTTCTACCACTCTCTGTTTTAAACCTGTTTGTTTATTCCCTAATGATTTGAACCATCCCACTTGAGTTCAGGTTTCAGTTTTGGATTTCTAAAAAGCTTCTTCATGATTTTAGGGTTCTCATTTGAGTTAAGGTTGTCATCACTCACCAGTATTTGATTTTGTCATCAGTTTGTTTTTGTACAACATAGTGAGAAATTAACTTGACTGTGTGGGGCTGTTTGGTGCATGATCTCCATTTTTTTTTTATCTACACATAAGTCATTATGTCAACTGGTATGAGCAGCAATAATATCAAAAGTTTCTTTTAAAAAGAAATTAACCATGAAAGAGGAAAAGATTGAGAAATCACCTGAACAGGTGAATGCCAATACCAGTAGAGTTGGAGTGGCTAAATCATTGCTGTTGTGTTTCGATTTTTTTAAAATAGCATGTATATTTTTGGCGTGTATTAGTCTTTTGACAGTTATACAAAACCTTCCGTTATTTGAGAAAAATCTTCTAGAAAATTCCAACTCTTATTGTCACATTACAAGGTTTGTTGATAGATTGGTCTCAAGGTCTCCTTTTCTGGTTTCAGTTTCTGTTCATATAGTCTTGTAGCTCATTTCATTGCCATTTCAGCATTTAGATAATCAATTTGATTACGGGCATTCCCAAGCAATTTTCCCTTCTCTCTAGAGCTTTATAAAGGTATACCTTCTACTCATTAGCATTAGATATATCTTGTTTAAGCTGTTCTAGCTCTGATTTGTAATGGCTCTACTGAGCTTCCATTCGTTGTTGTTCTCTAACCAGTCGAGTAAATTTTCTGATCTATACTTTGAAGAGAATTTCTAATTTTCTCAAGTTCCACTCCCTTCGTGTTGATGGACTTTGCATTCTGCCAAATAACTCTCATAAACTTCAGCTTGGGATGCTTATCATCATGATATCTCGTTGTTATGCTGTCCTTCTTACTCACCTGACCATCCTTCATAGTGATATAATCTAAGCCATCAGTTCGAGTAACCTTTATGGCCACATACAAGTTTCAACATACTGCTGTTCTACCAAACACTTGTGCAAAAGCTGACTTATAATGGGGAGAGAATATCAGTTTCTTTAATAGAGATATCAGGTCAGAAGTGTATGGAAAACTTATTTGTGGTGCCTTCACCCTATTCAGTGGTATAAAAGTAACCCTTCCAGTTTTTTTATAGCAAGGTATCTTATTATCCTAGTTAATATCTCACTTGTCTTAACCCCCACATGAAATAAACTATTTCCAGCAGTAACTTCAATGGTAATAAATTTTTTTCTACCTAAAGCTTCATGTTCACCCTTGGGTTACATTTGTTTAGATAAATTGCTCTTCATGGTAGTATAACAGTGCGAACCTCATTCTATTCATTTTTTTTTTTGGGAACAAAGTAGTTGATGAATTCTATTTATATCTAATTTTTAGTTTTGAGAAGGAAATGTTATTTTTGATGGGAGCACTTTGGTCTGCATGTTTAATTTCTCAGGGGATAAAAGAAACTGATGATCACACTGATGTTTTTAAGTATCATCTATTTTTATATTGATCATATAAGTTTTGGGTAATAGGTGTAAGAGCTTGCTTTATCTTGGACATACTGTGCATTTTAAGAAGTTAATGCTACAAAAACTTAATTTTCTTTTCAATAATTATGTCTGTTCAAGCTTCAACCACTAATATCGAAATTTTTAAGAAGGGACCAAGGCTTGACGATATGCGTTTTGTTAATAATCTCATAAAAGATGATCATGATAAGTATTGCTAGTATGTGCAATATCTATTAATGACATGAAGTCTACTGGTTTTTATTAATAAGAATATCATAGTTTTTTTAGTTTCCATTTGACAGGACATCATTGCAAGGGCAATGAAGGAGTCATCCCAAGCCCCCATCCTTAGGGGACTTGCTCGGTCCTAGTAGCACTCCCCTCTTTATTTATCAGACTAGCCTAGCTTTTTAGATACCTATAGACATTAGTAGCCTATTCATTGCAAGGGCAATGAAAGAGTCATCTAGAGCCCTCACTAGGAGACAAGCTATGTTTCATCAAGGTAATTCTCCTTTGGAGACAAGCCTCATTTAGAGCCTACCCTTAGGGAGGTCACCTTAGTCGTGTTAGAGAGTGAACCCATAGGAAGCATGTCTTGCCTCATTATTAGAGCCCCTACTAAGTTAAAGACTAACATAGATCTTAGTTTTCTTATCCCTATTTATCATTGCAAGGGCAATGATAGGGATACTTGAAGCCCACCTCTGTATCTAGGAGACTTGTCCAGTCTCACAAGCACCCTCCTTTGTCTCCTCTTCTTCTAGGAGACTTGCTTTAGTATAGTTAGCACTCCCCTTAGCGCTTATAGGTTAGGAGTCGGCCATTAGACTAGGAATCTACCCTTTAGCATAGGAGTTTGTCCTTAGCCAGAGAGTCAGTCTTTCAGAAATCAGTCCTACCGTCATAAGGAGTTAGGATTCTGTCCTACTTTTCATAAAGTCATGGGATTCTGTCCAACCCTTGCAAAGTATAGGATTTTTTCCAACCTTTGCAGAATACATGAGTCTATCTTACGCCTATAGATGATAGGAGTCTGTCCTACCCTTACATAGTATAGGAGTCTGTCCTTTAGATAGGAGTTCCCCTTTAGTTCTAGGGATTCTGTCCTTAGCGTTGACACTCCGCCAGGCTGTGGATCATGGGATGTGGTCTTATAGGTTCTCTTTAGCTGAAAGGGTTAAAACATTTTCAAAAGAACAAAAACACTTGAAAATATTTAAAAATCTAAAAACATTGAAATATAAAATTCAAAAATATCTGAATAGACATGGGTCATTAGGAGAGTAGTTAGGAGAGTCTGTTTCCGAACTACGTTGGCTTGATCATCTTCTACGAGGTACGTAGGTAGTGTGGGATCTTTATCCCAAGTCCAATCAAACCTTTCAAAATAAAAATTGTCAAATCTTCAAAAAAGAAATTATTCAATCCAATTTTTACAAACGTTTTTGAAAAGTCTTTCTCTAGAGTTAGGAGTCTGTCCTAGACGTCTTGGGTGTTTTAGAGTTAGGAGTTTGTCATAGCTAGGAGTTTGTTTACGCCTTTGTACGGTCAGTTGGATATACTCTTCGTTGACTGATGACTAAATTAGGATGTACTAGTGATCTCATTGTTTCCCTTAGGACACACAGCCTAGTTACACATATGATATAGGAACAACTTGCATTAGCTTAGGGCTAAACTTGCATTAGTTAAGGCATATGGGGTGTCATAAAATCTACAATTCGCTTGAATTTAAGTAATCGCACAAGAAGCTGTTAAAAACTAGTCGAGTCTAGTTGGTCGAGTCTAGGATAGCGGTCTTAGATGTGTTAGGAATTGTAGTTTAGAATAGGTGCGAAAACTACGTAGCCTTGATTCCTTAAGAGGCGGGGATACGCAGGCGGCTTGGATGAACATCAGACCATCCAAAGATTTGGGCCTGAAAAACAATTAGAGTGTTAGGGTTTGTTGTTAATATTTTAGGGTTTGTGGTTGTGGTCATCACTGTTTCTTACATAGGACTATGACTGTATGTTTTCTTTCAGACTGAGATCATTTCCTTATTTGATTACTCACATGCTTAGCTGTTGCATTTACCTGCTTACTTATTTTGATCCCATGCTTGGTTGTAGCTCTCATATACTTAGCTGTAGTTCTTTACTGTTTGCTTGTTTGTTATCTCCTGATCACATGCTTAGTTGTAGCTCTTTACCGATTACCAGTTTATTACTTCTTGATTATATTGCTTAGTTGTAGCTCCTTTATTGCTTTACTGTTTCCAGCTTATCATATCTGCTATATTCTGTTTAGTCGTAGCTGTGCATGCGTTTGTTACTGCTTTCCTAGATGTGATGAGTTAGGATTAGATATGATGAGTTAAGACTTGGATGTTTATTTTTCTCTATTAAACCCCGAGTCATGCATGTTTAGGTAGACGTCTTCTCGGGGATACCTGTTCCCATTTCACATGATTTTCACCCAAAATTCTTCAAAGTTAATAAAAATGGCATAAGAGACCGAGTGCTTGCACTCGGGCGGGTGGGGGTGCTCTCCGGACCTTCCTCATTCGTCACCAGGCACGAACCTTTTTTATCTCTTGTTATCCGTTGCAACACAGTATCTTTTGGGTTTCGGGGCCGACTTCTCTAGATGACGACTCTTCTTTATTTTAGGTACGTATTGGTTCCGGGCTAGTCCCCGAATCAAGAGGTATCTCATATACATCGCCACTCATGCTGTGAGAGGTACTCTTTCGAGAGTTCCTTGATAGAGCTCTCCTTCACTTGTGGAGATCTTGGAGGCCATTGAGAGCTCGTCTCTCACCAATCTCGGGATCGGGATCCACACCTCTTAGACGGGCTTAGATGTTGCTCCGCATTCAAAATGTCTAAGATAATTGTAGGATTCGATAGCAAAGTCTTAATTGACCTCATATATGGTAAAGGCTAAATTCCGTGGGCCATTCAAGACTTATGGAAGGAGATCCGAGCCCTTCTTGCTCTTCTTTCACCAAGCTGCCAACATCAATTTCGAGAAGGCAACACAGTATAGGATTCCCACGCCAACTTCAAATGTTTGTCTAAGCGCAACCTCTTATACTCATCCTGGGCCACCGTCTCGTGCCTAGCCAGAGGGACGGCAAGATGCGACCCCCCTGGCTCCCCAACATCAGGTCCACCACTACCATGTGTTGGCCTCCTCCCTTCCCCTAATGCCTCTGTAATCAATCCCATGTGGATCTCTTGGGTGTTGTACTGGAGCCTCATCAGTCCCGTGCATCGCTCCATTTTTTTGTATTCTATTTATCCACCCCATACACACACATACATCAAAAAAAAAGTTGCAAGAGATGGGGAGGGCTGGAGATGAAGAGGCTCGAGAAGGCATGAGTGAAGAGAGAGGGAGAGAGATAAGTGGCTGAAAAACAAGGCAAAAAAACTATATATTTCAGGCCATATTTGGCCGCCATGAATTTTTTTCCATGGAATATTAAGGGCGCATTTGGCAAAATTATAGTTTCGTTTCTTAATTTTTATTCTTTTTCTTGATTCTGTTTTTATCCTCATTCTGATTCCGGAATCAGAATCATGTTTGGCTACTGACATAACAAAATTAATTTTTTTGTTTTTGATTTAAAACAGAA
Organism: Tasmannia lanceolata; assembly: GCF_043159265.1. NCBI lineage: Eukaryota > Viridiplantae > Streptophyta > Magnoliopsida > Canellales > Winteraceae > Tasmannia > Tasmannia lanceolata. The sequence continues at coordinate 29,045 of NW_027519327.1, forward strand.
TTACACTTGGAATGGGTTTCGTTTCACATGGGTTTTTCTTTTCATAGGTTTTTCTTTTCTTACTGTTGGGTGTCTAGAAATTATATTTTGGGGTGGCTTGTTCAGATTTTGCTAATTTGGGTTGTATCCAGGAAGTGCAGGGATTTCCATATAGTGTAGACGTGATCATAACACAAATTGAAGATCCTGAGATGCATGTCTTCTTGGATGGCCCAAGACCTAAATTGAATAAGCTAAAAAACCAAATCAAATTTACAAGTTGCAAAGAGAGGATGATGTTTTTGTCTTCATGGTTGACCCTGACAAAAATTAAATGACCTTCAAAATCAAACAACTTAAGTCAAGTATATAATAGAATCACCGTCTTTATTTCCTGTGTATTTCTTCAAATTTATCCAAACAAATTGAACAATCGACTTCTCACATTGTTACTGCTGAATAGTGGATCGTGGGCAATTTTATCACCTTGTAGGCGCTCATGAGTTGATCCCAATACTTAGCGGCAAAGTAGATAAGGAACACCCCCAAAAACATAATTATTGCTGTCGCAACCATTACTGGGATACTTGGGAGGTGGTACTCAAAAGGGATATTCCTGGTAAAAAAAAACAATATTTGGAGTCACTCAAATGCCATAAGACCTATCGGTTGTCAAAATACCAAACAAACAGTGCCTAAGGGTAAGTAGCAAATAGGAAAATTTAAGAAATGTCAATAGAAATAAAACTACAGGAAAAAAAAGTAAAACATACCTCGCAAGTTTGTTCATGGACCAAGCATGATAAGATAAATGGCCCTTATAATCCAACAATAAGTAGAACTTACCTCATGAATTCTTCTTCTTCTTCTTCTTCTTCTTCTTCTTCTTCTCTCTCTCTCTCTCTCTCTCTCTCTCTCCCGCTCTCTTTTTCCTCCCTTTATAATATTTCTTATTTCCACATTTTCTCTCTTCTATTTTACATCATTTTCAAACATTGCACTCTCTTCCTCCTCTATCATTTTGTTTTAATTGCAGTGGAAATGGGAGAGCTTTGATGGAGACACATCAACATGATCTGGAGCTTCTATATGAAGCTACGCCCACTATTACATAGTGGGCCCCATATGTGAAGGATCTTGACTGTCCATCTGATGTTAGATAACCAGGTGGTTACCAATCAAATGCAACCCCGCGAATGATCTATTAAGCAATTAATGGGAGAGCTTTGATGGAGACACATCAACATGATCTGGAGCTTCTATATGAAGCTACGCCCACTATTACATAGTGGGCCCCATATGTGAAGGATCTTGACTGTCCATATGATGTTAGATAACCAGGTGGTTACCAATCAAATGCAACTGTAATGTTCCTTTTTAGGAACATTGATCAAGGACTGTGCTCCATCATGTTCAAGGGCCACCCTTTTGATCATTCTCAAGAAGGCACCCCTTATAGTGCTAATGTGGGCATAAGCCAAGGGCCATCTTCGTGTGGGACCACTCAGTGGGCCGAAGATCAAATGAAGTTGCAAGGTTTGAGCGGTGTGGGGCCCCTTTTTATGTGTTTGGGCATCATCCGTGGGGCCGGACCGAGTGATGGTGGCCCAATTGTGGGACCATTGGAGTGGAAGTCCCTCTTTAGTGCATTGGCCAAGGAGCCATCTGGTGTCCAAATGGCCCATAAGATGGCCTTATTTTGTACTAATCCTCCTTGGAAAAAATGATACGAGCACCACTCTTTTTGAATATAAGTGCTTGACTTGGAATGAGGGTGGTATGCAATCAAGACATTCAAAGAACTTATCTCCTATGCTAGTGAAGCAACCAACTTAGAAGGCAGTGGGTTTTCTAATTGGACGGTGCAGTGAGCACCCCATCCATCCTCCATCCTCCATCCTCCTTGCAGCGTGTGCCCTTGGAGATCACCCATATTCCACAACCATTGAAGAGAGCATCCCCTCCATCCAGCCAAGCTTCCCCATCTTGGACGTCCATCCCAAGCTTCCACGAATGTTATGTTTTTATTCTCTACTTGGTCATTGTTGATTTGGTAGCTTCCCAATCATCTCTTTATGAGAGCTATAGCTCTATTCTCTTATGTAAAGCCATTTTTGGTGGGTGGAATGATATAGAAGTGCAAAACAATCCCTATAAATTGATGCAATTGAACTGTTTGATGAAATGTCTATGTGAATGGCCATTCTTTTTGTAGTTAAAAAGGTGGGTGATGGCTCACCATTCCTTTTGAAGAAAAGGGCCATTACAAGTGGTATCAAAGCATCATCCTGCCAGCCTTGGTGCCCAAGGGAACTCAGAAATGCGCTGCGAGAAAATTGGTCCACGTTTGGACAGCTTTTAGTGGCTTGATTGCTCCATCCACTACGCCCCCTAGGTGTTTGAGGAAATTCCCAAGTGAAGGTAACAGTTCTGGGCAGTTTAGAACTGCAGAAATACACTTGCAACAACGCCCACCAACTGTTTGAGAAAAGGCCCAAGAGCAAAAACGTTTTCTGGTCGGTGTTTGGGCTGAAAAAAAAAAAAAAAAAAGCCTAGCTACTGACACCTCCTAGGTGTTCGACGAATTGCTCAAGTGAGACTAGCAAATTTTGAGTTGTTGTGACATTCCTCCATTGGCGCCCCCTAGGTGTTTGAAGAAAGTCCTACAAGAACCATTCTACAAAGGGACAACTATCATCCGTGGTGTACCCCGACTGCTTGAAGAAAGGGCTATGCAAACCGTATAGGAAGGGGCATAACTCAAAACAGCACACCCCAATCTATAAAGCTTGCATGCTAATTGTTTGTTGGGTGCTCTGTGAGACATCAAAGGAGTTTGCACAACCATTATTGTTGGGAAGTTTGTGAGACTTCAAGCATCGCTCCTTGAAGCGGTGATTGCGCGGACAGAAATTACAAACACAAGTGTTGTATAAGAGCTACTACAACAAGGTATCAAGGTATTTTCGTAGGCACACCAACTGTTTGTAGAAAAGCTGAAGAGAAGTGCATAGCTCTGGCCAGTTTTGGGCTGCTGAAATGCCAAGGCACGGACGCCCCTAGATGTTCGATGAAATGCTCCAATGCTGCAATGAGACTTGCTAACTGTTGATGATCAAGCTGTGGCGCCCCCTAGGTTTTTGAGGAAGGACTACAAGAACCCATATTTCAAAGGGAGGTGGCTCAAATCTGCCGTTGCTCAAACCTGCATGCCAATTGTTTGTGTTGTACACTGTGAGACATCAAAGGAGTTTGCACAACTATTGCTTGTTAGCATTTTGTGGCGCATCAAGCATTGGCCGTTGAAGTGGTGATTGTGTGGCATGGATACTTCAAACATGGGTGTTATATAGGAGCTGCTACAAGGAGGTATCAAGGTCTTTCGCTATGCACACCAAATGTTTGTCGTGTGGTCCATGAGGGGACTACATAGTTGATTTGGGACTGCACACCAACCATGTGTCCGGTGGCCTGTAAGACAGCTTGAGAAATTAAAAGGACCGCATTCTCCATAGGTGGACAGATTTGCAGAGTCCCCATGGAGTCCACACAGAGAAGGCCTATGAAAAATGATGCAGAGGAGAGGTTGGTAGCACGCTTTGCTTATGCTATGGACACCCGCTTTGCCCGCCTTGAGCGCACCCTAGTCGAGGCTATAGAGTGCTTGACAACTCGCTCAAACAAGGGTAACAATTTTAGGGTGGTGACTATGCCCCCTGATTTGGAGAGCGCCTCTACATCCCTTACCATAGACATACCAACCCTTCATCCATGCCGACCAATAGTTTATGAGGATATTATGACATCATTTGAGAGCGAAGTTAGTGCCCTAGTGACTTGCACTCCTACCCCAACACCACCCCTGCTGACTTGCACGCCTACACCACCACTACCTCCGCCCACACCGCAGATGCCAGCACATATTGATACCATTGGTGCTAAATCAGAGGCCGAGTGTGAAGAGGTTGTTGATGATCACAGTGATAGTAGGGATGGCACTTTGGGTGGGGGACCAAGCCTTCAGATGCAGATCATCAATGTGGCTCCATATGAGGTGGAGATAATCAAGGTGCTTTGTTTACCACTCCAGTCCATGTCCCATGATGAGGATATGGATTTGGATGCCCCTATCTTGATGACCCTCTTGCTGGGAGGGGCACCTATGGACATGATGCATGGAGGAGCTCTGCTAGTAATTATTCCCAATTTCGAGGAACCAACACAGTACCCTTGGAACTCCAACATTGATCGACAATGTTGTTGTCAGTATTTGCTCGATGCTCATGGACTTCATCAAGCGCATCATCCCCATGTACCACGCAGATTCCCATTTGACCGCGGACGACACAATGACAGTGTAGTATCATTTCTCTTCCAATTGCTTGGGGGCAAGCAATTCGGGAAGGGGAGATTTGTAATGTTCCTTTTTAGGAACATTGATCAAGGACTGTGCTCCATCATGTTCAAGGGCCACCCTTTTGATCATTCTCAAGAAGGCACCCCTTATAGTGCTAATGTGGGCATAAGCCAAGGGCCATCTTCGTGTGGGACCACTCAGTGGGCCGAAGATCAAATGAAGTTGCAAGGTTTGAGCGGTGTGGGGCCCCTTTTTATGTGTTTGGGCATCATCCGTGGGGCCGGACCGAGTGATGGTGGCCCAATTGTGGGACCATTGGAGTGGAAGTCCCTCTTTAGTGCATTGGCCAAGGAGCCATCTGGTGTCCAAATGGCCCATAAGATGGCCTTATTTTGTACTAATCCTCCTTGGAAAAAATGATACGAGCACCACTCTTTTTGAATATAAGTGCTTGACTTGGAATGAGGGTGGTATGCAATCAAGACATTCAAAGAACTTATCTCCTATGCTAGTGAAGCAACCAACTTAGAAGGCAGTGGGTTTTCTAATTGGACGGTGCAGTGAGCACCCCATCCATCCTCCATCCTCCATCCTCCTTGCAGCAGTGTGCCCTTGGAGATCACCCATATTCCACAACCATTGAAGAGAGCATCCCCTCCATCCAGCCAAGCTTCCCCATCTTGGACGTCCATCCCAAGCTTCCACGAATGTTATGTTTTTATTCTCTACTTGGTCATTGTTGATTTGGTAGCTTCCCAATCATCTCTTTATGAGAGCTATAGCTCTATTCTCTTATGTAAAGCCATTTTTGGTGGGTGGAATGATATAGAAGTGCAAAACAATCCCTATAAATTGATGCAATTGAACTGTTTGATGAAATGTCTATGTGAATGGCCATTCTTTTTGTAGTTAAAAAGGTGGGTGATGGCTCACCATTCCTTTTGAAGAAAAGGGCCATTACAGCAACCCCGCGAATGATCTATTAAGCAATTAATGGTTCTATTTTAGGTACTCGGAGAAATCATATGCCTTAGTTACAAAATGCTTTGAGATTTTCTCACTTGCACCAAAAGTGAGAAAATGTGACTCTCACAGAAGCTAAACCTGAAAACTTCAAAGAAGCTATGACACATAAGCATAAGGAACAGTGGGAGAAGGCTATGCAAAAAGATCTCAATTCCTTGATTTCGGAATAGAGCAAACTGAATAGCAGCACAACCGAAGGTTCTCAGGATAAAAGAGGTTCGTAGCAATAATCAAGATCAGGCTTATCTCTATTTATTTTCTTTCCGTTTGCATTTGTGTTTATTTCTCTTCATTAGGGTTTGGGTTGGGATTAGATTTTTTGCTGATTTTGTTTCTACTTTTCTGACAATTGCGTTAGAAAGATACAACAGACTTTGGTTTCTCTGATTTATTTGCTTAGTTATAGTTGATTAGATGTGAAGAAATTTAGTCTGAAATCTCCAAGTTGCTTGGTTATCAGCAAATAAGTTGAGATTCATCAATGTGTAATGCATGAAGGTAAATAACAAAAGGAATTTCTTTTGATAGTTTTTGGTAGAGAAATATATGCTTAAAAATCAGATGATTGCACTATTTGCAATATGTAATGCATTAATGAGATGTCGTTACATGGGTGATTTAGAGGACGTGCTCCAACATTACGTTGGTTGTGGAATATGTGAACGTATAATGGATAATGGGTTTTATGAATAATGGGTTTGGGCCTATGTGAATGTATAAATTGTGTTGTGCGGATATTTGGCTTTATTATTTTTCTTTTTGTCATGGATCTTCATTGGACATGTGTTTCCATTGGAGTACATCTTCTCCAAATTTGGCCTAAATGTGTTAGAATCCCACTTTTTTCCACTTGCTGTTGTAGGGGACCAAATTGATTGACATTTATTTAGTAATTCTTCATTGTAAAATAACTACTATATTTGAGTTGCTATATATTTCTGTTTTGAATGGTTAGTTGCTATAGTTCACTTACAGAGTTTCCTTTCTCTTTTCTCCTTTTTAGTAATTGATTCCATTGTTTGTTGATAATTTAATTATTAATTTATGATTTATCACCACCACCACCAGATAATTATTTGCACGCCCCTTCTTTCATTGATATGACCTTTTATATGAACACAATGACATGGAATTTCTCATAGCTTGTACTTCCTTCATGCTCATTCATGTCAGCGTATTCATTTGTTAGGTGATTGTAAATCTACAATATTAATGTTTGTGAGTCTCTTTTTGCTCTTGAAGACATGAAAAAATTATTCAACCTTTTCTTCATTATGTACTTTCTGGTATCAAAGAGCAAGGCCAATCATTTTATAGATCCAGGACTATATATTTCAAAAAGATGGACATATATAGTCCTCTTAGGTGTGCTACATTGAATGGGTGACATGCCTAATTTAAAGGGGTGTATGAAGACTTTAGGTGATGGGGAATTAAACTTGTATGGCCTTAAAAGGTTATTTAGAACCTTATAAATGTAAAGGATCTTCTGTTGCCCTTTATTTAATACCTTATAAATGTAAAATTCTTTACTAAATACCTCACATTTTTAGGCTCTAACTATTTTTTAAATGATGCCACTTTATTAATGATTAAATACTGACTCACAACCGAGGAGGTTGAGAGAAGCTAGAGAATAAGGGACGGAGAAAAAGATGATACAACAATCACAATCAAAGAGGTGAATAGACGTATATCCCTAGCGAAGGGTGATCAACTCAAGCAAGACAATTGGCCTCTTCATTAGCTGACCTCGAGTATAAGGGTACAGAACTGGGTGGCCCTCCCCTATATCCAAGATCTTGTCTAACATCTTGGAGAATGTCCAAGGGTGCGGGTGCCCTTGCTTTTTTTCTAATTCATTTAATTCATCTGAGATGGCTGCACTCTCGTGCAATAGTCCTTCAGCGAAATGCCTTCTGCGATGGCCCCTAGCGAATCTCTTTTTTATATTCTTAAAACTCAAAATTCTAACATGTGGTGTTTGTCGTAGAAAAAATCATTCACATTCCAACTCTATATCCTGCAATATTTTCTATAGCTCACCGTGATTTCAATATGCCCCACATCTATAGTGACAGCTTTTCTTCTCCCTAGGCCTGGAAGCATTGACTATGGGTATTTTTGTAATATGAAAATCGCGTAACTTCGTGTACTTTTTAAGATATTAAAGTTTTTGGTCGTAGATCGTTTGGCTACTTTTTAACCTTCGCACAGTGAAAAATCCAAAACCAAAGACTTAGTCACAGAAGGTGACAAACCGATCATGAATGATTATGAAGAATAGCTCATTCCATGAATTACTCCTCTTTTCCTTTCATTCTATTCAGTTTTGAAAAGGAAAATATGACATTATTGTGGATGTTTGTTACTGTCACCCTCTTGTTTTTGTCGTTTCCAACCATCTCTCTCTCTCATATATATATGCCATTCAAATGGTTTGAAAGTTTGGCCGACATCAGCCAATGGTAAACTAAAACTGAAATGATTACATTCACTTTAAATTATAATTACATTACTTGTAAAGTTGATATCTTTATTTATTTTTACTTAGAATGAGTATAATATACTATACATTTAAATTGACTGACGGCATGACGGCATGACGGCATGTAGGGCACGATCTATGTAATACCATCCACTTGTAGATACAATCATAGTGAAAAATGTGGTTGCATGTAAGCTTTTTAAGGTTGGTATTACTTTCTTCAAATTTCTCCAAACAAATGGGACACTCGTCGTCTTGCATGGTTTGTGGTGAATACTGAATCGTCGGCAGTTCGTTCATAGCGTCCACGAGAGCATGCACGAGTCGACGCCGATCCCGATACTCAGCGATAGGGTAGTATAAAATGAATCCCACCAAAACCGTAAACGTCAGTGCCACAATCACTGATAGGGTAATAATCACCGATTTTGGGACGGGGGCCTCAGTCGCTGGATCGACATTCAAAATCCTGCCAAAAAAAAGAATATTTAGTGTCATCTACATACCCCCTTTTAAAGTACATGTTACTGCTAGGGTAAATTATGTCTCGTATGAAGCAAACAACATGTACACTAGAAATAGAAAACGAGCAAATATGTTCAGGTTCACGAAGCACTAAACCCAACTCCAAATTTAGCTAGTTTTGGGTCAAACAGTTTAGTTCCATATGGCTATCAGCAATCTCCAAAAAGGGCAATACTAGATATATTCAAATCTGGAAAATGGTTTGAATGCCAAAAAAAAAAAAACGTATTGGCCTCTATCAGATCCATGACTCTTCTCATAACTTTGAAGAAAGGATTATGATTATCACCTTCCTACTTAATTCTACATAATAACAGCAGATGGTTGGTTGAATTTACCCTAAAAACAAGTATAACTTATCAATGCTAAGAGGAACTGTTACACACTACAGAATGCAGGACAAGGGAAAAAAATATCGCAGATTAAAGCATATGGCTTAATCACATATGTATTAATAAATCAGCAGTTAACTTTTCACACGGAAAGAAATGGAAAATCCAAAGCAAAATAGCGCATGCAACAAAATTTAATGAAAAGAAAGAAAAAAAAAGAAGCAGAGATATGTACCCCATTTTTCTTCTTCTTATTCTTCTTCCCTCTCTCTCTCTCTCTTTACTGAAAGTTTACTGAGAAATGAGGACAAGAGAGCATTAATAAGGAGAAGGCCAAAAATTTATTAAGGGCAGTGATAAATTCACACCCTTGAAAGGAATAGGGGTTATTATTCTTTCAAAGAGGTAAATTTATCACTGCCCTTTATTAAATGTATCCATATAAAGCATGCTCTGTAAGATCATCCGAATTGGTTTAAAACATGAACAAATTATATAAAATTGCACTTAGGTATACTAAACACAATTTGCTAGAGGTAGATTAGACGACATTTACTTAGTTTATTGAGCTAAGGTGTATTTGATCAGATTGCAAGAACAGTATTCACATAAATGTTTCATCTCGAAGGCCAAAAAAAGAGTAAATAAGAGTAGGTACCAGAATAAAATAAAAATTAGAGTTTGAGGAAATCCTAAGATTGCAAACATGTGCCTCAGCCATTCATCCAGGAGAGGGATAAAAATGGAATTCTTCATTTAGAGTTCGGGTGGGCGGTAAAAGCACAGGAAAGAGAAAAGGATAGAGCATCCGAAAAATTCAAAAAAATCGACTATTTTCTCAGTTGCTATATAGTAATAGATAGATAGAAGCATTTGTTTACAAAAATACATTGGCAAGCTGGCAACTCCGCAGCAAAAGTGAGAAACTAAATGCTTCTTTAAATAGTCGAGGAAGCCTATTTCCACTCAATTGTTTCAATAATAACACCCTACTCTTTGCTTAGCACTTTTTAAATCAGCTTTTGAGAGCATTTTTGGAATTATAACGAACTATAGAAGTTATTGAGAAAAGTGTTCAAGCAAAGGCAAAGAGCCACCATGAATCATGGGTGAGGAAATATTTCATTTTCGATTTGAATAATGTATACAACTGTGTATTAGAGGTAGAATTTGCTTATGGAGGAATGATAGAGGCAAGGGCGCCCTTGCATAAGGAGCCAGAAAAGGGCCCTAGATTGGATCCATATCATTTTCGGTTACTTTTTAAAATCAACTGTAAAGGTAAAATCAGTTACACTTAATGATGTGGAACCAATCAAGGGCCCTCTTCGGCTCCTTATTCGAGGGTGCCCTTCCCTCTATCATTCCTCTTTTTTTTTTTTTAAAAAGAAAAGATAACCGTTCATGTGCAAAGAAGATTACAATTGGGAATCAATGGGCAAAGACAACTCGAACTGCGAAACAGATCAGTGTCTCTCAGATAAATATTTCTATCCGACTCTAGAACTGATAGTCTAAGATAGGTTTTGAATCAAGGGTGTGGGAATATCATTTCTCTACAAGCAAACATTTTCATGCACCAGTGTTAAAAAATGGGCCAGCCCCATCAAAATAAAGAACGACGTGTAAAATTGTGGACCCACCATATATACATGTACTCGGTGGAGATTGCGGGACCTACTCTACGAAAGCATGAGGCAAAAATGGTGGGCCACACCCGATGCATGGTTTTCATAGAAGGAAAAATTGCCAATTGGGGACACCAAAATACTAGAATTGTCAACGGGGGACACAATTTTGAAAAATTGTGAAAGAGGGTTGATAATCCCCTTTTGAGAGTTTGATAACCCCATTTAGAGGGTCCATAACCCCCTTTTAGAGACTTGATAACCCCTATTTCGTCCCTCTAACAATTTTTCAAAAGTGTGCCTCCCGTTGGCAATTCTCGTATTTTGATGTCCCCCATTGGCAATTTTTCCCTACACAGAGTTGGTGGGACCCACCCTAATCAAATTAGATCACTAAGGTTAACGGGTCTTTTGGACTTTTCCATAAGGCGGTTCTCCTCTTTTCAAAGATAAGTGCATTTTGGTCCTTTACAAGTAAAAAAAATCCCCTAAGGTGTCAATTTCATTTCATTTTGATTGAAACATTTCATTCCAGTTTGAAAAATGGAACAAAAATACTCTCTATTCTGTTTCAGCCAGAATTACATTACTTTTCGGCCCGTTTCAGCTGTTTTATTCACAAAATAAAAATAAATAAATAATAGTTTCACCCCTTAACAGTCCTTTTTTTGGTTTTTTTACTGCTTTACTCTTCCTGTTGCCATTTTTTTACCGTAAAAAATTGTTTGAAGGATATTTCGCCTTTTTTCCTCCCAAACATGAAAAACCCTATACAAACCCATCTTAGCCCTATTAATTTTCTTTATTTTACTAATATGTTATGAAATGGAAATGAAACAGAATCAAGACCAGTTATCTATTGTATTCTTCATATAACTGAAAAGAGCAAAAGTGGACTCTCTTAAGATCAGTTATCTATTGTATTCTTCATAATAGAGCCATCTAAATGCGGGTATGCCACACAAGCTACAACAGCCCACCCAAAGCAACCCATGCACTGGAATATCTAGTTATCCAAGAATACTGCACAAGCCACGAAGGCCCCACCAAAGTATACTAAGTGTCAAATGCACAACTGTAATACTACTCATGCATCACACAGCATGATAAGGAAATCTATGTATACAAGTCAGCAACAGAAGTACGCACTGTGTATAGTGACATAACAAGTCAGAACCAATAGAATATACAAACACAGATTCCTCAGCCATAAAAAATGAAAGGATACATTGGCATGCCGGGTCCCAACTTACGAAGTTCAGAATAAAACCATGGAAAATGAAAGTATACATTGACATGACACCTTATACCACTGTCGTGATGAGCCGTAAAAAAAGGGTAGTACTAGGGGTGTAACTCGGGCCGGGTTGAGTCTCGTCGAGGCCAACCCAAACCCAACCTGATGCATTCCTACTTCAACCCGAACCCGACCCTCAACCCGACAAGAGTCAACCTGAACCCAACCCGCCCCCTGAATAACTCAACCCTAACCCCACCTGACCCAACTAGATCCTCTCCTTGCATTCCTTAATCCTTCCAATCCTTCCAAGAGAAACATCCATCAAATCTCTGCAACTTCGCAAAGAACAAATAGTCCCCAAAAATCATCTCCCATACAACAATGTTCTGAACCGGGATACACATTACAACAAATCCAACGGCTGCTGCAAGATGGAGGGATAAACTGCTATCAAGTTATGTGTTTTTTTATTTGACTAGACATAGCCCTCGACTTATGTGTTTTTTCATGCCCTTTATTCGAGGGTGCCCTTGCCTAGTTGCCTCTATCATTCCTCTTTTTTTTTTAAAAAAAAAGAAAAGATAACGGTTCATGTGCAAAGAAGATTACAATTGGGAATCAATGGGCAAAGACAACTCGCACTACGAAACAGATCAGTGTCTCTCAGATAAATATTTCTATCCGACTCTAGAACTGAAAAACATACCTCTATGGGCTAGTTTGGCTACCATGAATATGTTTTTCACATGGACTATTAGCTTTACCCAATGGTTAAGGAGGGTGAAAGACACGAGAGAGAGGAGAGGGTAACAAAAGCTTGAATTAACGACAAGGAAACAAAAAACTCCACCCAAAATATGATAGATTTTTGGAATTTGCTTATGGAGGAATGATAGAGGCTAGGGCGCCCTTGCATAAGGAGCCAGAAAAGGGCCCTAGATTGGATCCAAATCATTTTCTGTTACTTTTTAAAATCAATTGTAAAGATAAAATCAGTTACACTTAATGATGTGGAACCAATCAATGGCCCTTTTCCGGCTCCTTATTCAAGGGCACCCTTGCCTCTATCATTCCTCGTTTTTAAAAAATTATATATATAACAGTTCATGTGGAAAGAAGATTACAATTGCGAATCAATGGGCAGAGACAACTCGGAATATGAAACAGATCAGTGTCTCTCAAATAAATATTTCTATTCGACTCTAGAACTGAAAAACATACCTCTATGGGCTAGTTTGGCTACCATGAATATGTTCTTCACATGGACTATTAGCTTTACCCAATGGTTAACGAGGGTGGAAGAGGGATCGACACGAGAGGGAGGAGAGGATAACAAAAGCTAGAATTAAATAGAGTCTTCTACTTTGCTTTATTTGGGATTTTTGCAAAAGAAGTCTTCTAATTTGCTTTATTTGCAAATAGAGTCTTTTCCTTTTAGAATTTGCAAATTGAGTCATCAAGTTTGAGTGAATTTTGCAAATCAGGTCTTGGTATCCGTTTGCGACCAAAATACCCATGTTAATTTTTTTTTTGTCTGACTCAATGAAAGAGAACAAAATGTCATTACACGTATAAAGACAAATTACCTTATGAAAAACCAAAACACACATGATAGTCAAAGATAGGTTTTGAATCAAGGGTGTGGGAATATCATTTCTCTACAAGCAAGCATTCTCATGCACCAGTGTTAAAAAATGGGCCAGCCCCATCAAAATAAAGAATGACGTGTAAAATTGTGGACCCACCATATATACATGTACTCGGTGGAGATTGCGGGGCCTACTCTACGAAAGCATGAGGCAAAAATGGTGGGCCACACCCGATGCATGGTTTTCATAGGCGATGACTCATATAACTGAAATGGAAATGAAACAGAATCAAAACCATAGGAGATGACTCATAACTGAAAAGAGCAAAAGTGGACTCTCTTAAGATCAGTTATCTATTGTATTCTTCATAATAGAGCCATCTAAATGCGGGTATGCCACACTAGCTACAACAGCCCACCCAAAGCAACCCATGCACTGGAATACTGCACAAGCCACGAAGGCCCCACCAAAGTATACTAAGTGTCAAATGCACAACTGTAATACTACTCATGCATCACACAGCATGATAAGGAAATCTATGTATACAAGTCAGCAACAGAAGTACACATTGTGTATAGTGACATAACAAGTCAGAACCAATAGAATATACAAACACAGATTCCTCAGCCATAAAAAAATGAAAGGATACATTGGCATGCTTGGTCCCAACTTACGAAGTTGAGAATAAAACCATGGAAAATGAAAGTATACATTGACATAACACCTTATACCACTGTCGTGATGAGCCGTAAAAAAAGGGTAGTACTAGGGGTGTAACTCAGGCCGGGTTGAGTCTGGTCGAGGCCAACCCAAACCCAACCTGATGCATTCCTACTTCAACCCGAACCCGACCCTCAACCCGACAAGAGTCAACCTGAACCCAACCCGCCCCCTGAATAACTCAACCCTAACCCGACCTGACCCAACTAGATCCTCTCCTTGCATTTCTTAATCCTTCCAATCCTTCCAAGAGAAACATCCATCAAATCTCTGCAACTTCGCAAAGAACAAATAGTCCCCAAAAATCATCTCCCATACAACAATGTTCTGAACCGGGATACACATTACAACAAATCCAACGGCTGCTGCAAAATCCAAGCAAAAATAAAAAACAAGGAGTTATGAAAACCACTACCAAAGTTTCTAATCTTTTATCTGTAGAAATCCACGTGTATTGACATAGCCCTCGACTTCTTCGCCAACATTTTAGGGTTTGTAATTGCTTCCATATTTTTTCACAAAGTCAACATCAGTCCTTTAACGCACCTTTTACTATCCTCTAGTTCATCTCCACCTTTGGAATTGATTAAAGGCCGTGAATGATCTTTGATCACGATGGAGAGAACTTCTTTTCTTCTTCCTCTCGTCCATTTCAGAATGTTTCTCCATCAAGCTTCTAAACTCGGTTCCGGCACTGTTCATTCTTATACTAAAAGCAATAAAAAGCGATAAAAAGATAAAAAATCTTGGGTTGATTGTCGGGTTAGGTTGCCAATGCCTCAACCATAACCCGACTCGGATTAAACTTGGGTTCCCAACCCTAATGCTAACCCGACCCGGCCTAGCATCAACCCAACCTGACAAAAAATTGGTTTCAAATCGTCGGGTTCGGGTTGAGCCCGACCCAAGTTGCACCCATAGGTAGTACAAATGGTGGGTATTGGCATTCATACCATTGTAGACTAAGCTCATCTAGGTACATATTGTTGCATTGGGATGTGATATTCATATGATACATATTGCATAAGTTTTATTGCATACATGGATCATGGCATTCCAAGTGAAACTGATAAAAGAATATCCAATGTAAAATGTGTTGTTTGTAATGTTGTTCCATATTTAAATAAGTATCAGTATATGTTAATATTTACAAAAAGATCAATTGGAATATTATTAGTTTATTTTTTCTATGATTTCACATGACATAGAAGTTTCTTTGAATCCCTATTTCGAGCATGTCTGTTTCTCCCGTCATAACTATCATCCGATCATGAATGATTATGAAGAACAGCTCATTCCATGAATTACTGCTCTTTTCCTTTCATTCTATTCAGTTTTGAAAAGGAAATTATGACATTATTGTGGATGTTTGTTGCTGTCACCCTCTTGTTTTTGTCGTTTCCAACCAGCTCTCTCTCTCTCTCTCTCTCTCTCTCATATATATATATATACCATTCAAATGGTTTGAATGTTTGGCCGACATCAGCTAATGGAAAAGAAGGCTAGTTAAACTAAAACTGAAATTATTACATTCACTTTAAATTGCAATTACATTACTCGTAAAGTTGATATCTTTTCTTATTTTTACTTAGAATGAGTATAATATACTATGCATTTAAATTGACTGACGGGATGACGGGATGACGGCATATAGGGCACAATGTATGTAATACTATCCACTTGTAGATACAACCATAGTGAAAAATGTGGTTGCATGAGAGCTTTTTAAGGTTGGTATTACTTTCTTCAAATTTCTCCAAACAAATGGGACATTCATCGTCTTGCATGGTTTCTGGTGAATATTGAATCGTCGGCAGTTCTTTCATAGCATCCTCGAGGGCATCCATGAGTCGACGCCGATCCCGATACTCAGCGATAACGTAGTATAAAATGATCCCCACCAAAACCGTAAGCGTCAGGGCCACAATCACTGATAGGGTAATAATCACCGATTTTGGGACGGGGGCCTCAGTCGTTTGTTCGACAACCCAATTTTTCCTGGCCAAAAAGAGAATATTTAGTGTCATCTACATACCCCCTTTTAAAGTACATGCTACTGCTAGGGTAAATTATGTCTCGTATGAAGCAAACTACATGTACACTAGAAAATAAATAGAAAACAAGCAAATATGTTCAAGTTCACGAAGCACTAAACCCAACTCTAAATTTAGCTAGTTTTGGGTCAAACAGTTTAGTTCCATATGGTTATCAGCAATCTCCAAAAAGGGCAATACTAGATATATTCAAATCTGGAAAATGGTTTGAATGCCCAAAAAAAAAAAAAAAAAAACGTATTGGCCTCTTGCAGATCCATGACTGTTCTCATAACTTTGAAGAAAGGATTATGGTTTTCACCTTCCTACTTAATTCTACACAATAACAGCAGATGGTTGGTTGAATTTACCCTAAAAACAAGAATAACTTATCAATGCTAAGAGGAACTGTTACACACTACAGAATGCAGAACAAGGCAAAAAAATATCGCATCTAGATGAAAAAAGAGGAGGAAAAGAAGAGAGATCTAGATTTTTCAATTATAAAGACAAATATAAATACACAATAATGACACTTTTCAAATAGGTCCAGTAAAATCAAAATCTCTGGCTATTTCCTAATTTATGGATACTTCTTTGTATCACATATGAAAATGAAACAGATCAAAGGCTACTGCTGCGGCAGATTAAAGCATATGGTTTAATCACATATGTATTAATAAATCAGCAGTTAACTTTTCACACAGAAAGAAATGGAAAATCCAAAGCAAAATAGCGCATACAACAAAATTTAATGAAAAGAAAGGAAAAAGAAGCAGATATATGTACTCCATTCTTCTTGTTCTTCTTCTTTTGGAGGATCGAACAAAGTTTGTCTCATTCAATTAATTCATGTGAGAGGGATATGCTAGGGACCATCACAGAAGGCATTTTGTAGGCAGGCTTTTTCATGAGAGAGTAGCCACCTCATATGAAGTGCTTGCTCTCTCATGCAACAGCCTCTACATGAAATGCCTTTTGCGATGGTCCCTATCAAATAATAAACATAAAAAGTGATCATGATGGAAAACCTTTTTTTTTCTTTTTTTGGAAGGATAATAATGATAGATCGGGTTGGCAGAAATGCCTTCTGCTCATTTAGTGGTAGAAAATAGGGTTCATGTCTAAAGAAACATCGCATGCATGCATACATAACATGAAGAAATAAGGATAATTGCTAAGGTGTTTGTAAGCTGCTTCCTTTAATTTTTTCTCTACGAATCGAAAGGTTAGGATCATCCTATGTAGATGATTTTTGGGTATGACCTATTTACTCTGAGCATAACTACTAAAAACATCTCCGTAGTATGATCTAACTCTTTGATATGTCATATGATGTCTTCTATTTGTAGATTGAAGGTTTAGGATCATCCTATGAATATGATTTTATAGGGAAGGCCTATTTACATTGGGCCCAACAAATAAACGTTTTGGATTTCAAATAACGTGGGCTCAAATATGTTTTTATAAAAAATAAAAACATGTTATATGGTCTCCGCATGTAGGCCCATGTGCATGCATTTTTTATATTTTTTTTGGACATAGTGGGCCTACTGTTCAGGGATAAAAACATTCAGTTGTTGGGCCCACCATATAGTTGGGTTTTGATTGAGAATTAGAGTAATTTATTAAGGGCAGTGATAAATTCACACCCTTGAAAGGAATAGGGGTTACTATTCTTTCAAGGAGGTAATTTTATCACTGCCCTTTATTAAATGTATCAATATAAAGCATGCTCTGTAAGATCATCCGGATTGGTTTAAAACATGAACAAATTATATAAAATTGCACTTAGGTATACTAAACACAATTTGCTAGAGGTAGATTAGACGACATTTACTTAGTTTATAGAGCTAAGGTGTATTTGATAAGATTGCAAGAACAGTATTCACATAAATGTTTCATATCGAAGGCCAAAAAAAGAGTACCAGAATAAAATAAAAATTAGAGTTTGAGGAAATCCTAAGATTGCAAACATGTGCCTCAGCCATTCATCCAGGAGAGGGATAAAAATGGAATTCTTCATTTAGAGTTCGGGTGGGCGGTAAAAGCACAGGAAAGAGAAAAGGATAGAGCATCCGAAAAATTCAAAAAAATCGACTATTTTCTCAGTTGCTATATAGTAATAGATAGATAGAAGCATTTGTTTACAAAAATACATTGGCAAGCTGGCAACTCCGCAGCAAAAGTGAGAAACTAAATGCTTCTTTAAATAGTCGAGGAAGCCTATTTCCACTCAATTGTTTCAATAATAACACCCTACTCTTTGCTTAGCACTTTTTAAATCAGCTTTTGAGAGCATTTTTGGAATTATAACGAACTATAGAAGTTATTGAGAAAAGTGTTCAAGCAAAGGCAAAGAGCCACCATGAATCATGGGTGAGGAAATATTTCATTTTCGATTTGAATAATGTATACAACTGTGTATTAGAGGTAGAATTTGCTTATGGAGGAATGATAGAGGCAAGGGCGCCCTTGCATAAGGAGCCAGAAAAGGGCCCTAGATTGGATCCATATCATTTTCGGTTACTTTTTAAAATCAACTGTAAAGGTAAAATCAGTTACACTTAATGATGTGGAACCAATAAGGGCAAAGAAGATTACAATTGGGAATCAATGGGCAAAGACAACTCGGACTACGAAACAGATCAGTGTCTCTCATATAAATATTTCTATCCGACTCTAGAACTGATAGTCTAAGATAGGTTTTGAATCAAGGGTGTGGGAATATCATTTCTCTACAAGCAAACATTCTCATGCACCAGTGTTAAAAAATGGGCCAGCCCCATCAAACTAAAGAACGACGTGTAAAATTGTGGACCCACCATATATACATGTACTCGGTGGAGATTGCGGGACCTACTCTACGAAAGCATGAGGCAAAAATGGTGGGCCACACCCGATGCATGGTTTTCATAGAAGGAAAAATTGCCAATTGGGGACACCAAAATACTAGAATTGTCAACGGGGGACACAATTTTGAAAAATTGTTAAAGAGGGTTGATAATCCCCTTTTGAGAGTTTGATAACCCCATTTAGAGGGTCCATAACCCCCTTTTAGAGACTTGATAACCCCTATTTCGTCCCTCTAACAATTTTTCAAAAGTGTGCCTCCCGTTGGCAATTCTCGTATTTTGATGTCCCCCATTGGCAATTTTTCCCTACACAGAGTTGGTGGGACCCACCCTAATCAAATTAGATCACTAAGGTTAACGGGTCTTTTGGACTTTTCCATAAGGCGGTTCTCCTCTTTTCAAAGATAAGTGCATTTTGGTCCTTTACAAGTAAAAAAAATCCCCTAAGGTGTCAATTTCATTTCATTTTGATTGAAACATTTCATTCCAGTTTGAAAAATGGAACAAAAATACTCTCTATTCTGTTTCAGCCAGAATTACATTACTTTTCGGCCCGTTTCAGCTGTTTTATTCACAAAATAAAAATAAATAAATAATAGTTTCACCCCTTAACAGTCCTTTTTTTGGTTTTTTTACTGCTTTACTCTTCCTGTTGCCATTTTTTTACCGTATTAAAATTGTTTGAAGGATATTTCGCCTTTTTTCCTCCCAAACATGAAAAACCCTATACAAACCCATCTTAGCCCTATTAATTTTCTTTATTTTACTAATATGTTATGAAATGGAAATGAAACAGAATCAAGACCAGTTATCTATTGTATTCTTCATATAACTGAAAAGAGCAAAAGTGGACTCTCTTAAGATCAGTTATCTATTGTATTCTTCATAATAGAGCCATCTAAATGCGGGTATGCCACACAAGCTACAACAGCCCACCCAAAGCAACCCATGCACTGGAATATCTAGTTATCCAAGAATACTGCACAAGCCACGAAGGCCCCACTAAAGTATACTAAGTGTCAAATGCACAACTGTAATACTACTCATGCATCACACAGCATGATAAGGAAATCTATGTATACAAGTCAGCAACAGAAGTACGCACTGTGTATAGTGACATAACAAGTCAGAACCAATAGAATATACAAACACAGATTCCTCAGCCATAAAAAATGAAAGGATACATTGGCATGCCGGGTCCCAACTTACGAAGTTCAGAATAAAACCATGGAAAATGAAAGTATACATTGACATGACACCTTATACCACTGTCGTGATGAGCCGTAAAAAAAGGGTAGTACTAGGGGTGTAACTCGGGCCGGGTTGAGTCTCGTCGAGGCCAACCCAAACCCAACCTGATGCATTCCTACTTCAACCCGAACCCGACCCTCAACCCGACAAGAGTCAACCTGAACCCAACCTGCCCCCTGAATAACTCAACCCTAACCCAACCTGACCCAACTAGATCCTCTCCTTGCATTTCTTAATCCTTCCAATCCTTCCAAGAGAAACATCCATCAAATCTCTGCAACTTCGCAAAGAACAAATAGTCCCCAAAAATCATCTCCCATACAACAATGTTCTGAACCGGGATACACATTACAACAAATGTGGTTGCTGCTGCAAGATGGAGGGATAAACTGCTATCAAGTTATGTGTTTTTTTATTTGACTAGACATAGCCCTCGACTTATGTGTTTTTTCATGCCCTTAATGAGACTTTTGTTTCAACCTATCATGTTAAAGAAATCAAATGGTTTAGATAAAAAGAGTACTCCTCACGAGGATCAACACCAAATCCAACGGCTGCTGCAAAATCCAAGCAAAAATAAAACACAAGGAGTTATGAAAACCACTACCAAAGTTTCTAATCTTTTATCTGTAGAAATCCACGTGTATTGACATAGCCCTCGACTTCTCCGCCAACAGTTTAGGGTTTGTAATTGCTTCCTTATTTTTTCACAAAGTCAACATCAGTCCTTTAACGCACCTTTTACTATCCTCTAGTTCATCTCCACCATTGAAATTGATCAAAGGCCGTGAATGATCTTTGATCACGATGGAGAGAACTTCTTTTCTTCTTCCTCTCGTCCATTTCAGAATGTTTCTCCATCAAGCTTCTAAACTCGGTTTCGGCACTGTTCATTCTTATACTAAAAGCATAAAAAGACAAAAAATCTTGGGTTGATTATCGGGTTGGGTTGCCAACGCCTCAACCATAACCCGACAAGAATTAAACTCAGGTTCCCAACCCTAATGCTAACCCGACCCGGCCTAGCATCAACCCAACCCGACAAAAATCGGGTTCAACTCGTCGGGTTCGGGTTGAGCCCGACCCAAGTTGCACCCATAGGTAGTACAAATGGTGGGTATTGGCATTCATACCTTTCTCGACTAAGCTCATCTAGGTACATATTGTTGCATTGGGATGTGATATTCATATGATACATATTGCATAAGTTTTTTTTCTTTAAATAAGTTTATTGCATGCATGGATCGTGGCATTCCAAGTGAAACTGATAAAAGAATATCCAATGAAAAATGTGCTGTTTGTAATGTTGTTCCATATTTTAATAAGTATTAGTATATGTTAATATTTACAAGAAGATAAATTGGAATATTATTAGTTTATTTTTTCTATGATTTCACATGACATAGAAGTTTCTTTTCCCAGCTCAGTTTCCTCAGTTGAAACTCATCCCTTATATATTTTCAGATGCAATAAAATGTGCTGTTTGTAATGCTGTTCAATATAGTAATAAGTATTAGTATATGTTAATATTTTCAGATGCAATAAAATGTGCCGAAATCCCAAATGTATTAAAATGATCTATTCATTGAAAATATTTTTCATGTTTCTAGGACGTGCATGGATTTCCATATAGTGTAGACGTGACCATAACACAAATTGAAGATCCTGAGATGCCTGTCTTCTTGGATGGCCCAAGACCTAAATTGAATAAGCTAAAAAAATAAATCAAATTTACAAGTTGCAAAGAGAGGATGATGTTCTTGTCTTCGTGGACGACCCTAACAAAAATTGAATGACCTTCAAAATCAAACAGCTTAACTTGAAGTATATAATAGAATCACCATCTTTATTTCCTGTGAATTTCTTCATAATTCTCCAAACAAATTGAACACTCGACTTCTCGCACTGTTACTGCTGAATACTGGATCGTGGGCAATTTTATCACCTTGTAGGCACTAATGAGTCAATCCCGATACTTAGCGGCAAAGTAGACTAAGGAACACCCCAAAAAACATAATTATTGCGGTCGCAACCATTACTGGGATGCTTAGGAGGTGGTACTCAAAAGGAATTTTCCTAAAAAAAAAACAATATTTGGAGTCACTCAAATACTGTATGACCAATCGGTTGTCAAAATACCAAACAAACAGTGCCCAAGAGGGGGCTACTACACTCACAGCTCACTTGCATCACCACCTGAGCTGCGCTACCGCTTCGCCTCATTAGGAGGTCGAACCAAGGACCTATGGAAGTCGGGCTGCCCCGTCCCCATGGAAACGTAATGGTGTCCTGAGGGAGGAGTTTAGAGGCCTTATAGCAGCACAGACCTCTTTTTCTTTCAAGTAGCAAAGAGGAAAATTTAAGAAATGTCAATAGAAATAAAACTATAGGAAAAAAAGTAAAACATACCTTATGACTTTGTTCATGGACCAAGTATGATAAGACAAATGGCCCTTACAATCCAACAATAAGTAAAACATACCTCGTGAATTCTTCTTCCTCTTCTTCTTCTTCTTCTCTCTCTTCTAGTCTATCCCGCTCTCTTCTGCCCCCCTTTATAATATTTCTTATTTCCACATTTTCTTTCTTCTGTTTTGCATCATTTTCAAACATTGCACTCTCTTCTTCCTCCTCTATCGTTTTGTTTTAATTGCAGTGGAAATGGGAGAGCTTCGATGGAGACACATCAACATGATCTGGAGCTTCTATATGAAGCTATGCTCACTATTACATAGTGGACCCAATATGTAAAGGATCTTGACAGTTTATCTGACGTTAGATAACCAGGTGGTTAGCAATCAAATTCAACATCGTGAATGATCTATTAAGCAATTAATGGTTCTATTTTAGGTACTCGGAAAAATCATATGCCTTTAGTTGCAAAATGCTTTGAGATTTTCTCACTGGCACCAAAAGTGGGAAACTGGATACTAGTTTAAATAATTAAGGAAGCCTATTCCCACTCCTTGGTTTCAGTAATAATACCCCACTATTCGCACTTTTAAATAGGTTGTTTAGAGAATTTGCACGGCAATTTAGTGGAATGCCTTTTGGGGGCTTACTTTTGCACCAGAGAAAACCCACATAGACTAACTTTTTGGCAGAATTTGTCTTGTTTATTAATTCATCCGAGGTTGTTGTTCTCTTATGCAAAATGGATTTCCCGAAATTGCCTAACAAAGCCCTTTCTTAGAATTATAACAAACTTTACAAGCTTTATTAAGAAAAAGAATACAGGGTTTCTTTTGTATTCTAATGCTAACCAGAAAACTAGCATCCTTGATTTAGTTTATTCTGATGTATGTGGCCCTATGACTGTGAAAACTCTTAGTGGTGCATTGTATTTTGTTTCTTTTTTTTTATGATGCATCCAGGAAAGTTTTGACCTATGCTATGAATAACAAAGATTAAGTGTTTGAAATCTTTCAGAGGTTTCATGTTATGGTTGAGGGGCAAACGTCGAAGGCATTGAAATGTCTCTGCTCGGATAATGGCGGCGAGTACACCTCAAGAAAGTACAAGGATTATTGTGTGAAGCATGGCATTAGACATGAGAAGACCGTCCCTTACACGCCACAGCACAATAGTGTTGCAGAAAGAATGAACCACACAATAGTGGATAGAATTAGAAGTATGCTTTCATCTGTTGGGCTACCTAAGGAGTTTTGAGGTGAAGCCATGTGTACAACGTGCTACTTGATAAATCGATCTCCTTCATCGCCATTAGAAGGAGAGGTGCTAGAAAGAGTATGGGCAGACAAAGATGTGTCCTACTTACACTTACGAGTGTTTGGATGCAAGGCCTTTATGCGTGTACCTAAGGAGAATCGAAGCAAGCTGGATGACAAGGCAACCTAATGTGTATTTTTGGGTTATGGTGATGATGAATTTGGGTACAAGTTGTGGGATCCCAAGGCCAAGAAGTTGCATAGAAGTCGCGATGTCCATCATCAAGATATGTCTCTCATAGAAAGGGAAAGAAAGGCGTCAACAAGATATCCATCATCAGAGTATGTGATTCTCACATAAGCTAAACCTGAAAACTTCAAAGAAGCTATGACACATAAGCATAAGGAACAGTGGCAGAAGGCTAAGCAAAAAGGGATCAATTCCTTGCATAAGAACAAAACCCATGAGTTGGTTGAATTGCAAAGAGTCGAAAAGCTTTGAAGAACAAGTGGGTATTCAAAGTGAATAATCAAGATGACAAGAAGAATATGAAGTAGAAAGCAAGGCAAGTTGTGAAAGGATTTAGGCAGGAAAAAGGTATTGATTTTGATGAAATCTTTTCTCCCGTGGTGAATATGTCCTCTATTCGCACTATCCTAAGTCTAGCTGCTAGTCTAGACTTAGAAATTGAACCACTAGATGTCAAGACAACTTTCCTACATGGAGACTTGATTGAAGAAATCTACATGAAACAGCCAGAAGGACTTCATGTAAAGGGCAAACATCACATTGTTTGTAGGTTGAAGAAGAGTTTGTATGGGCTGAAGCAAGCTCCAAGACAGTGGTATCAGAGCCAGATACGTGGTAACCCCGGTGTAGACTCCGAGGATGGAAATATCCCTCGGGGAAGATCTCGGTAACCCTGGTAAGCCATCGAGCACGGAAAAATCCCTTGGGGGAGATCTTGTAGTTCCCACCTTGCCTCCGCATGGAGGGGCGAGATTGTCCACGGTGCTTCCACGTGGAGGTGGAGATTGTTGGGGGGTTTCACTTGAAAGAAATTAATCCACATCGGATAAGTGAGTGGAAGTGGATGGGCTTAAAAGGATTCGGGCACCCTCCCCTTAATGGCTAGCTTTGAGAAAAATACGGAAAGTGGATAGCTGCAAAACTTATCTATGTGAAAAGGGCACCTTTGCTCATATCATCAAAAGACGCACCAATCTTAAAAAGGTAGAGGGCAAAAGACCCTATAGCCCTTCCTGACACCATTAGAGTCCAACATCAATTATTCTCTTTCTAGATTTGAATATTTAATTATTTCTTAAGTCCCTTTCTCTCCTGAAATTTTATATTAGTATACCGGCCATGTTATCAAGGAAATCCTATTATTAAGCACCCTCACCCTCACGTTATTACGAACTACCACATTATCAAGGAAACCCTATTAGCAACCTCTCTCTCTTACAGATCCATTTAAGCTTCTAACCCTCACCCTCACATTATTACAAACTGCCACGTTATCAAGGAAACCCTATTAGCAACCTCTCTATCAAACAGATCCATTTAAGCTTCTACACTGCATAGGCCCGTCGTTACCAATGAACGTAAACTCAGAAACGACAACATTACTAAGAATATACCAGCAACGTTTCTCGGCCAATCGTTGCCAACAAACGAAAACCCTAAACTCAGAAACAACAACGCTATTAAGAATATACCAGCAACATTCCTCAGCCGGTCATTACCGACGAACGGAAACCCTAAACTCATAAACGACAACGTTATTAACAATATATCGTGTCGGCCTGTCGTTCCAACGAATGGAAACCCTAAACTCAGAAACAACAATGTTATTAAGAATATACTTGCAATGTTCCTCCACCCGTCGTTGCCAATGAACGGAAACTGCAACGTTATTAAATTTACCGCCGTGCGTTAAGCGATTACTTCGCTGTCCGGCAAGGTTATTCACTAGTCGACCCGTACTTTTAAATAACTTGAACCCAAAACCGAAACGTTCCGAAACTGAAATCGGCGAAATGTCCCAAATTTTGGCCAAAATTTCAGAAATTTCATCAATTTCTACGAAATTTAAAAAACTATATTATTTTTTTAATCCTTTCCTAAATTTCAGCTGGAATTACTGAAATTTTGGCCCAAAAAAGGGGATTTGATTTCCTTTGTCTTTACCAAATTCACCTGAAATTTCGGGATTTCGGCAAAAGTTTTGGTTTCGGCTTGGTTCGAAATTACCCCCGAAACCGAAATTTAAAACCTTGGTTGCTATCACCAAATTGTATTTTATTTATAACATAAATGAAAAATCTAAAACTCAAAGAGCAATAAACGCATATCGGTGATAGCAACCAATGCATGGGGGCACCCTTTCATCTGGTTTTTGCTTAGAATTCTCCATCAGGTGAAATTTGCTTACTAGCTATGGAAATCTTCCCAGGGTAAGGCAAGAGTTTGAAATCTTGCCAAACATGACCCATAAATTCACAAAATTACCGTAGTAACCATGACCTGAAGAATTTGATGGATCAAATTTTATCAGATGGTAATAAAATGCGTGATTCTTGTTAAACTTTTAAAATTTAGACTACATGTGTTTCGATCAAAGCCTAATAGAACAAGAGGAAAAACCACGGGGACCTAAGGTGTAATTTCATTTCATTTTGGCTGAAACATTTCGTTCCATTCTGAAATATGGAACAAAAACACTATCTTTTCCGTTTTGGCCCGAATTTCATACGTTTCGACCCATTTCAGCCCTTTTTCACTCTATTAAAATTGTTAGAAGGGTACTTCTCATCCCCCCACACGGAAACAAAAAATCCACCCAAAACATGATAGATTATTTTCCTTATTTTTTAGCCACTTTTCACCTCTACTAGTTCTCCTTCTCCCACCAGGCCTACCCTCGTCTCACCTCTTGAGAAACTAATTTATCATGAAAAAAATAATTCATGGTTGCCAAACATAACCTATAAAGTCACAAAATTAATGTAGTCATAAACCAAGACCTAAACAATTTGATGGATCAAATTTTATCAGATGGTAATAAAATGTGTGATTCTTGTTAAACTTTTAAAATTTAGACTACATGTGATTCGATCAAAGCCTAATAGAACAAGAGGAAAAACCACGGGGACCTAAGGTGTCAATTTCATTTCATTTTGGCTGAAACATTTCGTTCCATTCTCAAAAATGGAACAGAAACACGCTATTCCATTTTGGGCAGAATTTTGTTACGTTTCAACCCATTTCAGCTCCTTTTTTTACTGTATTAAAATTGTTAGAAGGATATTTTTCATCTCCCCATTTTAAAATTTAGACTACATGTGATTCGATCAAAGCCTAATAGAACAAGCGGAAAAACCAGGGGGACCTAAGGTGTCAATTTCATTTCATTTTTGCTAAAACATTTTGTTCCATTCTGAAAAATGGAACAAAAACACTCTCTATTCCGTTTTGGCAAGAATTTCGTTATGTTTCGACCCATTTAAGCCCTTTTTTTATTGTATTAAAATTGTTAGAAGGATATTTTTCATCTACACCCCCTTCCCCCAAACATTAAAACCCCTATATAAACCCATCTAAACCCTATTAATTTTCTTTCTTTTATTGATATTTGTAATAAATTTAATGTTTTTAGTAATAGAATGTGCTTCTATTAATTTTGGTTCATATAACGATTTCTTATATGTTTCGAGCAACATTTTTAGATTTTTAAAAAAAGTTCTCCTTATATCATCTTTTCTAAAACAAATCGTGGAAGTAGCCAGAACACCAAAACGATGCTTTCCATTGCCCAAAACGAAGCGGCAAACAAAACCAAATTGAGACCAGAGAAGAGAAAAAGAGATGACTTTCTTAGTAATCAGTTATATGATGTATTCTTTATAATAGAGTCAGGTAAAAATTCTTGGAAAATTTTTGAACATATATACATACCTAGTTGAAACAACTTGATCAGAGAAGTATCCCATAAAAAATTCTTCTACTATTAGAGTGTCAATGGATCAACTTCGAATCAGATCTACCTATGCCTTGGTCACGATGATCTGTTCAGATCCCTTATCGGATCCTATTTTCTATGTCTGGGTCATGATCTATCTTCACTCGAACTGTCCATCAGAGTGTCCTAGGTCCGACTTTCATGGTATACAATTAGGGCTTAAGTTTAAGATAAGTGAAAAATACATATTAAGGATATTAGG
Source organism: Tasmannia lanceolata (assembly GCF_043159265.1). Lineage (NCBI taxonomy): Eukaryota > Viridiplantae > Streptophyta > Magnoliopsida > Canellales > Winteraceae > Tasmannia > Tasmannia lanceolata. The sequence continues at coordinate 56,963 of NW_027519327.1, forward strand.
ATTGTTTTCACTGGCCAAATTTTTGTTGGAGTTCCACGCAAAAGCAAATAGTCCCACATCGGATAAGTGAAATGGCTGGGGATGGGTTATAAGGGAATGGGCACCCTCCCTCCAACAACTAGCTTTTAGGGGTGAGTTCTACTTGGTTAAATTCCCTAGCAAATGGTGTCAGAGGGAATGTCCTCGGAGAAGATCTCGGAAACCCCAGTGTAGTATCTCATGGTTCCCACGTTGTCACCGCGTGGAGGGGCGAGATTGTCCACGTTGCTTCTACGTAGAGGGGGAGATTATTGGGGTTCCATTCAAAAGCAAATAGTCCCAAATCGGATAAGTCAAATGGATGGGGATGGGTTATAAGGGATTGGGCACCCTCCCTCTAACACCTAGTTTTTAGGGTTGAGTTCTACCCGGTTAGATTCCCTACAATTTTTTCCACAATCTTCCATGACGACGAGCTCCACTACGTCCCCATCCTTGGAACCGACCCTCTGATTTATTCTGTTTGAGAAAGTCAGAACGTAAACAAGAAATAGTTGCTGTGCATAGCTCGAGGAGAGAGAAGTGGTAAATTTTTTATATCTTGGTTTTGAGTGTAGGTTTAACAAGAAATTGGTATTTAAGTGAAATATGATCAATGAAAATTTAAGTGAAGAAAAAGTATTTACTATTTTGGGTAAATTTTATTGCTTCTAGTAATTTCCAGTTATTGGTCTCCTCTCCTTTGTCCACTTACAATTACAATGCCCAAATTATATTTTTTAAAGTATATTTTGAGTTTTCCTTAATTTTTCTTATTTATTCATTGTGTTGGTATAGGTTGAAGGCTGCTATATTCTTCATTTTTTTGCACTCCCCCTTATGTCAGGCAACCACATGTCCTTGGGCCTATTCCAATCATACATCCCGTGCCTAAGATAAAGGACCCCAAAAATTAATAGATTATTTTGTTTTTTCTTGGTAGAACCCTAAACAAGGCTTGGTCGATCTGGCTACTGAGAACAGTTACTCTTACTTCTCTGTAATTTCCTTTTTCATTATTATTATTATTTTGATGGGTAAGCTGGGGTTTGCTGGGGCCCTTACTTGTTTATTTGATAAAGAGAAAGATGATACAATTATGGATACAATAAACCATCCCTAACTCGTAACATAAAAGAGAGGGAGATCGAAAATTCAAGATAGGCGAGCACTAAGCCTAGAGATAGAAATGCTTAATATTCCTGAGTCACATAATCAGCTAATTTGATAGGAGTATGTTGGGCTCTTTGAGAGCGTCTTGGCCTAGTTTTCTTGGAAACTTCCTGCCATGGTTTATTTGATTCCTCTAGTTGTGGACTCTCTTCTTCATTGTCCTCTTGCAGTCTTGCTCAATTGGGATCAGATTGACTAGATGATGCTACTCGATCAATGAGAAAGAAGTAAAAATAGCAAATATGATGCCACAAATGGTAAATGGGCCAGACATGTTTCATAACAACGGACCAGATTACATACACATGGCACATGTAAGGGTGTGTGGTAAGAGGCTAAGAACCATCATCTTGCATCATCTTACTGTATTTGGGATGAGCATAATGAAGAAAACTTACAATTTCTCTGTGATTTCGGTCTCCTCAATGAGAGAGAAGTAAAAATAGCAATCATGAAACCAAAAATGGCAAATGGCCAGACATGTATCATATCAACGGACCAGATTACATACGCGTAGCACATGTGAGAATTTAGGTAAGACTTGGGATTAGTGATTTTAGGATTAGTTTCCTTTTATCCATTTGTTTTCAATTTCTAGCTAGTTCTTTGTTAGGTAAGACTTGGGATTATCTTATTTTATATTTGCCTGTGGACATGTTGAGATTATGATTATATTATCTTATGGTGGACTTTACTTTAATGTTGGATTTCATTTCCGCTTCATTGTTGTATTTCGGTTAACGGGCCGAGCTCTGGGCCTTTAAAATCCAGGCCATTACAGCTGCTATCTTCCCCATTTTTATTTCTGAGCTCTCCATACCCCAGGTAACAACATGCCCTTGGGCCTATCCCAATTGCACATCCCACGCACCTAAGACAAAGGACTACAAAAATTCGTAGAAGAGATTTTTCTTGGTAGAACCCTAAACAAGGGTTGGTGGATCTAAGGGGTTATGATCATTTGATTTAAGTATTCAGCACTTGGCTAAAATTATGGTTGACGTTTAAATCAACTAATTAGACTGCATACACGAGGCAGAGTATTTGCTTAAAATGTTATTATTTGCTTAAAATGTCGTGAGTACATAGTATAAATACCAACATGGACTGATTCATCAATGGAAATTTAAGTGAAGAAAAATTATTTGCTTAAAATATATAAGCAAGTACGAGTATAGTAACTAAACTCATGTTATTATTTGCTTAAAATGTCTGGAGTACATAAGTATAAATACCGACATGGACATAGGTAGTCCTCCAAAGAAGCGATCCAACTGATTCTAGCAATTTCCCCCTGGTCCCCCAAAAAAGAAAGAATGAACGGTAGGATAACTCTTACTATCAATGGGTTTAAGAGTATAGCATTTGGGGGCATCAACAGCACTGGAAAGCCGATAATGGTCGACATCTTGAGTATCACCATTTTCCTGTATATACTTCATTTGTCCCACATAACTTGCATGCTTAAATCCTTCATCTGCAAAATGGCCACTCCCCATCTGAGGCCATGGTTCAATGCCAGCGTTGGTAACTCCCCCACCCCATTGAACAATAGTAGCATGATCAGTGAACGTGGAAGAGAAGAGAGCATTTGGCCAGTAACCCACCTTCTTATTATCGTTTCCAAATAATAACCACCAATCTTTGGTCACGGGATCCTACGATTAAATACAACATTCAACAAAAAAGTAATTAAAATAAAAGAATCAATATCTAAAGTCAGAAGGAATGATTCACAAGATACAACTCCCTTCACTCTAAAATAGTGGAAAATCCCTTTAAGTTGTTCCCATACGCGCGCGCGCACACACACACACAGATTTGCTAGCGTCCATCACAGAAGGCATTTTGAGGATGGGGTGTTGCATTGAAAACAGCCACCTCATGAATGAAGGAAAAATCTGCTGAAAAGTGAGCCTAAGTTGCTGCTCTCACATGCAACAGCCCATCCACGAAATGGCTTCAGTGATGGACACTAGCAAATTCCATATATATATATATATATATATATATATATATATATATATATGAGAATAGAGTTCCTGAGGTTAACCTCATATAAGCTTATATGAGGTGGCGCTCATAAAACATAATGCACCCACTTTGTTTGGATGATCCAAACCATTCATTTGCAAGGCCCCATCATAGATAGGGTGTGTACCAAAAATCAGCTCCATTGGATCATCCTAACCCTCCAAAAGTGGAGGAAAAAATGGGTAGATTTATGGGCAAAAAGTATCAATCCATTTTTCCCTCCACTTTTGGATGGGTTAGGATGATCCAATGGAGCTGATTTTTTGTACACACCCTATCTATGATGGGGCCTTTCAAAGGAATGCTTTGGATCATCCTAACAATGTGGGCTCCTTATGTTTTATGAGCGCCACCTCATATAAGCTATATGAGGTTAACCTCAGGAACCCTTTTCTCTCTCTCTCTCTCTCTCTCTCTCTCTATATATATATATATATATATATATATGTGTGTGTGTGTGTGGGGGGGGGGGGGGGGGGGGGGGGGGGAGGTTTATGAGCTATGGCTTAGCCTGAGCAAGCCACTATAAACACACCATCTCCATGTTGTTGGACTCGTCCAACATATCTAAGAAAGCAGTAAACAACCACATGCACAGTTACAACTAAGCAGATAATGACAGATATGATGAGATAAGCAGTAAAGAACTATATCTAAGCAGATAATCAAGATAAGATGAATGAATAAATGCTACAGCTAAGAATGTGAAACTGCACAAGAGATGTATCTAAAGAGTAACCACTCATGATAATGAAGTAAGCACACTAACATGCACCTAACTACGCAGAAGATAATGCTAAGCGGTAAATAACGAAAGTAGAAGAATAAATACACTAGCATGCAGGAGATAATGTTAAGAAAATAGTAACTAATCACATGCTAGAAAAGTAAGCAAGCTGAAAGTAAACACAAAAGAAACCAAAGACAAACACGCAATAAGCTAAAAGATGCAAGGAAAGGAAGAAATCGAAAAATCGACGGTATGTGATGACCAAAAATGCCAAGGAAAAGAAAATGAGACATACGATAGGCTCAGGGAGCGATTCTAAAGGAATCAAGCACAGCGATCCTGATCCGCTAAAGATCGGACAAGTCTCGCGGTCGTCATAGCCTATTGTCATGCTCAGCGAGGACAATCCTTGTGAAGGGGTCACACTACGTCGTCGCCCGTCCCAAAACCAGAGAAAACGTCGGAAAACCAATAAAAATTGAAAAACAACGATCAAAATCGAAAATTGAATAAAAAGAGGGCTCCGAGTGACTTGGCAATCACCATCCTTGCCAATTTTTAGTTTTTGAATTTTTTAGTTTTTTTTTTGCTTTAAAAGGTTTGAAAATGTTTTATTTAAAAAGTCCGAAAATATTTATTTACAAAGTTTGAAAAAATTTATCAAAAGGGTTTTTGAAAAGATTTATTTACAAAGTTTGACTGGACTTGGGATGACGGTCTCAAGCTGCCTACGTACCCTGAGGAAAGGGATCAAGCCAACGTAGTTCGAAACAGCTTTTCGAAAAACATTTTGGTGTTTTTTAAGTTTTTTTTTTTGTTTTTTTGGACTTTTATTATTTGATTTTTATGTTTTTTATCCCTTTTGATTGAATAAGGGTTCTGGCTCAGGAGATCGCCGTCCGTCGTTGCCTGAATCCGAATGAGATGTTTCCGAAATCGATGGAATCCCAAAACTCGAATGGGATCCTAAAAAGAACATATAAGGGGTAACCCCAAAGAACTGGGGTAGATCTAGAAAGACGAAGATGATCTCGAAAATCCCAAAGAAGCGCGAAACTGAGAAGATCACATGAACACTATGAAGATCTCAAAAACTGAGGCAAAGTATGAAGGATAATCAAGAAGAATTGATAAAGGGTTCGTCGCCTTGACTGACTTCTTGGTTATAGAGTGAGGCCTAATTTACAACTGAGCACCACAACCCATACTAAACAGAACTCATCCCTTTCCAAAATGAAAACACGAACAGTCGAGAAGGATTGAATTAGGCTATATACCTGTTTCTCAAATAAGATTGAAGGTGGGTATCAAGAGAAATCCGGGTTTGGGATTGAAATCTATTTTTGTACATAACAGGAACAACCTAAAATGATCAGATCACACTCCGACGACCCAACAGAGCAAACTCACATTATTTGAAGAGCGAATGACTTAGGTTTACACCCTTGGATGATTTTAGCAAAGTAAGCTCATGCTATTCAATGACCAAACACAGACATTAAAAAAAGTTCCAAAGAACAAAGAACCTAATCCATGGCCTTTAGAGCTTAAGAAGCAAGTAGACATCGAAACCGAGTTGAAGAACAGGGCCTCTGACCCATGCTCTGTAAATTTTCGAAATCAAATGAGAAGCCATTGACAAAAGAGCCTCTGACCCCTATGGAAATTGACAAAGAAAGCTAACACATGATTTCAATATGAGAGCAAAGCATTTCTATGTAAAAGGGATTCCAAGCATTCAATGATGAGCCATTGGCGAAATAAAGGTAGAAATGCATGCACTGAATTTGTTGAACAGGAAGAACATCATCAAATCTATGGGTAATCGCAATATTACTATCATTCATGGGTTCGGGTAAAAGAAATCAAACCAAAGTCTGTGAACCATAATATATTATTAAAAATTGATGTCCCATAGCTCACTACAATCTGATGATCAAGAGCACAAACTAGAGAGGTAGGGAAAAACCAAAGGCAAGGCAAATGGGTTCTCCAACTAATAGCAAGTGGATTAATTACATTCACCAACACAAGGTAGTATCGAAATTATCAACTGAGGGACCCTTATAAGCGCTACCCTGTTGTGATGATTGCATAATTCTTTGCTTTCTTTAGACCCCTAGCATATGAAGGAAATTACTAAAATGCTGAAATTCATGAGCTAGGAATCATGAAGATAAAGATTAATCATCAGGAGTGGAGAGATAAAAGGAATGCCATGAGATGAGCCAATTGATAGATTTCCAACTAAACAATAAAGAAAATCATCATCTGAAGATGACTACCATAAGCTCAAGCTTGCAAATCAAGGGGCATTGAATCATGAAACACCAAGAATAGAGGTGACAAAAAAAGAATACCTGGGAACAGAATTTCGAGAAATAAGTCCAAAGAATTTTCAGAGATCACAATTAAACTTCAAAACTCAACCAGACAACCAGTCCCTACTGTAAATTCTGACCAAAGTGCTTAAGAGGGTGAGAAATTACCTGAGCTGGCGTAGGTACTTTTTTTATTTTCCGTTGCCGGTGTCGATATTGGGCGAAACAGCGTTAATGAAATCCGAAATTGATGGCTCCTTCTCCCCTCTTCTATACTCCTCTACAAGCTCTTTTAAAAGAAAAAAGAAATACAAATCAAGTTGATTGTTCCCCTTTTTCCGAAATTGATATGGAGGAGGGTTTCGTGATTCACGGGGTCTGTGACGGAGAAAATGATGGTGGTAGAGGTAGGAGGTGGCTATTGGTAGCTGGGGGGGTCGGCAATGGGGTTGGGACTAAATTATCGAAGGAGATAGAAAGGGGTTTTGATGGAAATAAGAAAATGGGGCTGACGTGGTGCAAAAGGGGGTATGTTGATGGCTGCCAAACCTTCTCCTCTTTCTCTTCTTCACCGAACCCTAAAGGCAAAGCTACTTTCCTTCAAACCCTCTTCTTCCTCCTCTAGAACCCTAAAGCCTGCAACCCTTTCTCCTTGGAACCCATTTCATTTTCTTCTACTTCTTCCTTAAAACCCATATGAATTTCTACAGCAAAAGTCAGAAAGAGAAAGAGAAAGAGATTGAAATGTTGGGTGGATTGAGGAGAAGATGTTGGTGGTGAAATCGAATTGAAATGGTGGATTGAGATCTGGAGATGGAGACATTGGAAATGGAGGTGGTGGTGGCGATGGTGATGTGAAGAACAATAAAAATGGTGGAGGAAACGATGGGTGTGAAAGAGATGGCAGAAATGGAGGCTGTGGCCGCAAAGGGGCGATGGTGGAGAGATCTAGATGAGGGTTTGAGAAGTAGAGAAGAGTGAAAAATGGTGTTCGTGGAGGTGGTGGTGCAAAGGTGCAGATGGTGGTGGCGAGGGTGGAGCGGCCGAAGATGGGAGAGGTTGAAGAAGACCCATCTCTCTCTCTCTCTCTCTCTCTGCCTTTCTTTCTTGCTGATGAATAGACCCCCCTAAATCCCTCATCGTTTCTGCTTATATGAAAAAGGGGGGAATGCCCATTTCAGCACCCGCTTGTTTTGATAATTCCACTTTGTGTATGTCTTCTCCAGTTCTCCTCCTTTAATCATTTGTACATGGGGACTGATATTGGCACACCCTTAGTTTGATAAGCCACTCCCCTCTTCCTTTGTACCGCCCATTTTATAGAAAAAGTAAAATATTTGCTTCCTCCATCCTCATCTGGACAGCCCCTTCTAGTGGGATTATGAATACTCTTTTCATATTACAAGGGGGTGTCTCGGGTGAGACAAACCCAAGTAAACAAAAATGATGTATTGACCCCTTTTCCTTTCTATAAACAGCCCCCATTTAGGAGATTTTTGCCAATTTCCAAAGGGAGGGTGGTCTGGACAAAGAAGCCAAGTGATGAAAATATTGCAATATATTTAACCTTTTATACTTGATGGGCATTGTTCATCCAGCCGATTCACCCCCCTTTGCGCCAAAATGATATTTGATTTTCCATGCTTTGATTATTGCACTAACTGGCCTTGACTTTTCTACTTGATTGATTTGCAATTGATATCACCACGTCCATGCTTTGGTAAGAGCACAAACTTAGCTTGTCTTTTGTCTGATTTTAACTTGAAAATGTAATAACCATTTGATTGCTGTTTAAATACCAAAAGACAAGGTAAGTTAGTGAAAGTATCAAAGCGAGGTCGAGTCGGCATCATCTGCATTTGGGAGGTTTGTATAGAGGTGCCAAAACCAAAACTCAGGGATACTTTTGTAATTTTTCAATTTTCTTTCAAAAATGAAGAGAAAAGATTGGGGCAACTAAACAAAGGTACCTAATGAGAGTTTAGAGATTAATTGGGCTTCAATGAGACTTTGAGAATAATCTTGAAATGAGTATTTTTTGGGTTTATTTCGCACTCGGGGTCGGTTCTTCGAGAATTTTGGGATTAGTTTCGGGACTTTATTCGATTTTGGGGAAAAGGGTCTGGTAAAAATGGGGTGTCTACACATACATGTTTAGTAATGGCACACCCAATTTCTTTCTCGAGGCAGAGGAGAGGAGAAAGACAAGTACGGTGAAGGTGGTTCCAAGTTCCAACTATATTGCTTCCCACGACGACTCTTCTTTTAAGATGAAACAGGAAAAAAAACAGAAGGAAAGTAGAAAGAAAACAAACCGTGGGAGGAAGAGGGGAAACAACTTCTTATCTTCTGCTCAGAGGTTTTCCAGAACCCTCCTCTTTGAAATGCTTTCATTCTACCAAATCCTCCCCATTTCCTTTTCTCTCCCTTCTCTGAATCCCATCAAACCCTACCTACTTTTGAACAACCAGAACTTATCGTCTCTCCCTAAAGTACAACTCTCTAGCTCCCTCTCACTAGTGCAACACTTTTGTACATCTACATACCCCCTTTCTCCAACATCAACAGTTAGTGGGCCCTTGATTAGTTTACAACATCAGTAAAATATAGGGAAAATTACATTTACACCCCGTTTCTGACACATCCACTTCTACCCCTATAGTTTAAAACTTGACAACTACACCCCCTGTAGTTTCAATTTGTATAAGGTAGGCCCCTCAGTTGACAGTTCGTCCACAGATTGAAGGGTAAGGATGATCCGATGGAGCTTATTTTTTGGACACACCCTATCTATGTGAGGGCCCATCAAATGAACGCTTTGGATATCCAAAGCGTTCATTTGATGGGCCTTGACATAGATAGGGTGGCCCACATTGTTTGGATGATCCAAAGCGTTCATTTGATGGGCCCTCACATAGATAGGGTGTGCCTAAAAAATCAGCTCCATCGGATCATCCTAACCCTTCAATATGTGGACGAACCGTCAACTGAGGGGGTCTACCTTACACAAATTGAAACCACATGGGGTGTAGTTGTCACATTTTAAACTATAGGCGTAGAAGTGGATGTGTCAGAAGAAACTAGAGGGGGTGTAAATGTAATTTTTCCTAAAATATAATTAGCCTCCCCCCTTCCACTGCACACCTTACACTAAAAAGTGTAATTAAAAAAAAAAAAAAAACCTGATTCAAAAATCCAAACCGTCCATTTGTTGGCCCCAACAGATCGGAGCATTAAGATTATCATATGAAGATGATTTTTGTAGAAAATCAAATGAAAGGTTCGGATCTTGGAATAAGGGCCCCAATCAATTTTCTAATAAATATGTACATAGGGATGTGCTTCTTCTGTCTTGTCTTCGCTGCCGTTTCAGGAGACAGCCCTGCTTCTGTTTGACAGTGACATACCATTATCGATTCTCTAATACACCCCCCTGCTTCTTCCCTCCTATTTTCTAAAGGGTGATGATATTTTCACCCCCTGCAGTACTTGCACACCCGTCATGTAACGTGGTTTGAGATAAAGTTGCCCACTTTTCACGTCTAATCAAGTTATAAGGGGGTGTGCACGTAACGAAGAGGGGTCAAAATATCATCTCCCTTTCTAAAATACCCCTCCTCCCGATTCTCCCATTCCGATGAATGACCGTCTCTTCATTTTTCTCTTTCCTATAATACCCTTCCTCATGATCACCGTGTTCTTTTACCTTTTTTGTTCTTTGATCTTTTTCCCCCTTTTGCTGCGTTCTCAGGTTGCAGGAATCAGGACTCGGGACTCAAAATTATACTCCCATTCTCCCTTAAGGCTCTGATCACTTGTGTTTCCGGGAAAGTCTGTTCACTTGCGTTCTCGGGAAAGTAAATCCCTGGAAAATAGCCTCTTTTTTTCTTGACAAGACAAAATTCTGGTGTTCACTTCCTTTCCTGAGAAACTAACAAGCCTAGGTGGAAAATGTCAAATAATGACATGGAAATTGCCAAAAATAATGTGGAAATGTCTCTTTTCTCACAAGTGTGGGAAACCAAATCCCACTATTTTGGTCGGATTTGCTTTCCCGGAAAAACTAGTGAAAAAAGATGGGCAAGCAGTTTCTCAGGAAACCTTTTCCTGCACAGATCCTGCGCACATGAACAGGCGCGGGAAACCTTTTCTTACACAGTTTCCCTGTATTTCTTTTCCTAATGCACGTCAGATTCCCGAGAAGCCTTTTCCTTTCCTTTCCCGGAAAAACAAGTGAACAGAGCCTAAATGGAATGAGAACAAAATAAAAATAATAATTTTAATTCAAAACACCACCTCCTCTTGGGACGGAGAACAGATTCCAACATTAATTCCCCCCCACTAATTAATTCCACTCGGTAGTCCATTCTGGTGTCGATTCCACCCCTTGATTTCATTCCTCTTTAGCATTGGATGAAATGACCGTTTTGTAAAAGAAAGAAAAAATGACAGTCCCATCTTCAAATCATCAAATGTAACAAAAAGCTATGAGATGGGTATTTGTTAAGCATCATTTAAATGCCTCTGGGAATTGGAATTTACACATACATTTTGACTTTTACACATGTTTTGAGATTTTATCCTCAAAGTATGTGTAAATTCAAGATCCCAAGGGCAATTAAATGGTGCTTAACAGTGCCCTTAGGGCGCTCGTTAGCAATCAAATGTAATAAAAAGCTATGAGATGGGTATTTATGGTTCACGAGGTGAGAGGCAGTTTCATTATTTAAGGAGGGGTACTCTTTTTGTAGGAAAAAGAAGCAAAGATATTGGGATTCCACGGAGGGAGAATTTTGGAAACATAAACACATATTACCTCTCTCTCTCTCTCCTGATCTCTCTATCTTTAAGAGATAGCATTAATAAGGAGAATGATATTATAGGATTGGAGACACAGATAATTCGGCCCACCAACTTTTTATCACCACAAAATGGACCTATAACCAAACCTAGCTTAGAGTACTTGTAGTGGAAATGCCATGGCCAAAAACTCACGTACGATTTGACAACTTTCATACTCATACTTTGGAAAAGTTCTCAAAGTTAACTTTGTCAAAATAACCATCTTGCCAAGCTTTAAATTAAGAAATAAGAAACTACCAGTAAACTAAAGTTTTTGAGAGAAAAAAAGACTAAAATACTGTTTTCCTAAGAAAACCAGTTTAAACTCTAGAAACCCTAGTTTCCTGTCCTACCCCGTTCCCCTCTCTCTGTGTATGATTTTTTGCTTATTTTCGTTGGATATCCTAGAATGATTCACTCACTGTCCTTGCATACTCGAGTTCCTTAAAATGAAACCAACTAATGATTTTTTTTTTGTTGAAATGGCATATATTATAGAAGAAACAGAAGGGACACCCGAAAGGGAATACCCAAAGCCAGCACTAATGCATTATTGCAGGAAGGCTGATGTACCTCGCGTGGGAAAGATTCAACGGGCCTGATTGACACGTACACTGTCCCATGTAAAGAAAAGGGAATTTATCATGGAAAATGTTATTAGCACAACCACATTTTGATAATTTCACAAACCCAGCTGTCTTTTCCTTCTGATTATTGACTCGTGACTCGTGAGAGCTTTTGGGGAAATGTAATAACTTTCTCACAGCTCTTTAATTACTAAAAGACAAGATGGCGTGTGAAAATATCAAAATATAGTTATGCTGAGTCATTTCCATTTTTTTTAAATCTTGGCATCATATAAAAACTCTCTTGCTAGTTTAACAAAAGTTGCCTGCTAGTTTAACAAAAGTTGCCACCCACTTCTATAGATGACCAAGTCATTAAAAGCAATGCTACATTTGCTATTTGGAATAGATGACTAAGTCATTAAAAGAATTCCTTCAATCTTCATCTTGTGTCCACTCATTACTCATAATGATTTTAATTACAAGGTATGTGCATCTCATGTCCACTCATACCTATATTTGTTAGAATATGAGAGATCTAGATCATCTTGGCCATGGATTAATCACTAATCTTAGATTCATTGTAATTAATCCTAATGAGTATTTATACAGCTGCAATTTCACGGAAAGCCATGCTTTTGGAGGATTGAACAAAATTTGTCTCATTCAATCAATTCATGTGAGAGGGATTTGCTAGGGACTATCGCAGAGGGCATTTCGCGGGCAGGCTGTTGTGAGAGAGCAGCCAGATAGGCTCACTTTTCAAGGTATTTTGTCTTATTCATTTGATTCATATGAGGTGGCTGCTCTCTCATGCAACAACCAGTCCATGAAAAATAATGATGATATAAAACCTTGTTTTTTTATTTCTGGAATGGCAATAATGATAAAAAGCCTTTTTAAAGTTATTTATGGAATGGCATTAACGATAGAAAACCTAATCTAACCTAGTTACCCTATCTAGTGTAAGGGGTGCATCCCCTGCATGTATTCTAGTTTAGTTGCCTATTCTATCACCAGGATGATCCCATACTGATATCTCTCAAATGGATGCAACTCACGTCGAGTTCAACCCGAAAAAAAGTCGGGTTGGGTTTTCCTAACCCGTGTTGAGTTCAGGTCAGGCTCAGGTTGATGGCTTGGGCAACCCGACCCGAGTGAAACCCGACATTTTTTTTATCATTTTCTAGCTTCTAGTAAAATTAAAAACCCTAGTTGGGTCAGGCTGGAACTTGGGTCAGGTTGGGTTGGAAAAAAGCGTACTTCATGAGGTTGGGTCGGGTTGAACCTCGTCGGATTGAACCTCGTCGGCTTCTACCGGATCCGGGTTGAGTAAATGGTTCCTCGGGTTGGGTTCGGCTTGGACTCAACCCGACCTGAGTTGCACCCCTAGTTTTTTTCACACTAAATTCCAAGTTCGGAATTTCAAAATTCTGCACATATATATTTAGTGCTAGAAAATAGGGTTAATTTATGTGTAAAGAAAATGGCATGCATGCAAACATAACATGAAGAGATAAGGACAATTGCTACGCTGAACACTATTGGCCAGTTGACATACACCGTGGTTTTTTGAAGAAACCCTAAACCGCCTAGAGGGGCCACCATCCCAATTCAAATTCCCATGCATAGGGTGCCCACTATTTATACCAGGCTGTGGAGTGGGTCCCACCAACACCACACAAATCCACGCATCGGGTGGTGCCCACCTTTCTGCCTCATGTTTTGTTGGAGTAGGGCCAGCATTTTACACCCATGCATATCATGATGAGGGCCTACCATTTTACACCTCATGTTTTGACGGGGGCCCACCATTTAACACCAAGACATGGCATGGTGGGGTCTACCAGTTTACACCCCATGTTTTAACGAGTGGGGCCCAACAGTACCACCAAACCCATGCATGAGGTGGGGCCTACCATTTATACTTCTCATTTTGATGTGTCTGGGCCCACTACTTTACATGCCAAGAATGCTAGTGTATTAAAAATGGAACCAACTCAATGTAGTGCTGTGTGTTGTTACATGTTATTTATTCTTTGGAGAATTAGAGGTGGCCGTTCTCAGACGATATTTAAAGGAAAATCAGATGTGATTGATAACTTCCTTCTTTGATTATTTAAACTATATATTCCGCTGCATCATTAACAAAATCGAAGATTATTTAAACTATTTCCACTCCATTTTTTCAATAATAACACTACTCTTTGCTTTGCACTTTTTTTTAAAATCAGTTGTTGAAAGCATTTTTGGAATTATAACAAACTTTAAAAGCAAGAAAAGTGTTCAAGCAAAGGCATGGGCTCATAGAGCCAGATCATGAATCATGGGTGTGGGAAAATACTTACAAAGAGAGGCTAAATGTGGGCCAATAAAGTGGCTAACAGCCACCAAAAGCAGTGCCTCCTTTTCTTCCCTTGGCCACCCCTCCAGCGTATTTATGACTACTCTTTTACACTGTGAGGGGGTAGCCCGTGACGAAAAGGGAGCAAATATATCATTTCCTATTTGAATAATGTATACAGCTATGTTCTAGGTGAAGAGGACTAGACTGAAGGGAGCCCTTGCAAATATCGGATGAAAGGGCGCCCCCATTGGTTGCTATCAAGGTCTAAAATTTCATCCGAAATCTGAAATTTTGGACCGAAATTTCGGATTTCGGTCAAGACCAAAACCAAAACGTTCCGAAACCGAAATTGGCAAAACATCCCAAATTTCGGCCTACATTTTGAAAATTTCGGCCGAAATCTCAGAAATTTTGTCAATTTCAACGAAATTTTTTTTAAAAAAAATCTGTTTTTATTCCTTTCCTAAATTTCAGCCGAAATTACTGAAATTTTGGCCCAAAAAAGGGGATTTGATTTCGTCTGTCTTTACCAAATTTCGCATGACCAAAATGGGGATTTCGGCTAAAATTTCGATTTGGGCTAGGTCTGAAAGTACCCTCGAAACCGAAATTTAAATCCTTAGTTGCTATGACCAAATTGTATTTTATTTATAACATAACCGAAAAATCTAAAAATCAAAGAGCAATAAACGCATACCGGTGATAGCAACCAATGGGAGCCCCCTTTCATCTTATTTTTGCTTAGAATTCTCTATTAGGTGAAATTTGCTTACTAGCTATGGAAATCTTCCCAGGTTAAGGCAAGAGTTTGATATTCAATATAAATTTCAAAATTTGAATAAAAGAAGTTATTTGCGACACAGTGACAAACTTGTTTTTCCAATCTTGCAAACAATCCTATGGAGTGATTACATGTCACTCTTTCGTTACACATTTTTTTTTAGAGAAAGATAACTGTTAACATGCAAAGAAGACATGCAACTGCGTATCAATAGGCAAAAGACATCCCCGAATACGAAACAGGTCAGTGTCTCTTAAATTCAATATTTCTATCCGACTCTAGAACTGAAAAACACTAAAACGATGCTTTCCATCGACCAAAACGAAGCGGCAAACAAAACGGAATTGAGACCTTAGACGAGGACTGTCCATCAGAGTGTCAACAGATCAGAGAAGAGAAAAAGAGATGACTTTCTTAGTAATCAGTTATCTGATGTATTCTTTATAATAGAGTCAGGCAAAAATTCTTGGAAAAATTTTGAACATAAATACCTAGTTGAAACAACTTGATCAAAGAAGTATCACATAAAAAATTCTTCTGCAATTAGAGTGTCAATGGATCAACTTCGAATCAGATCTACCTATGTCTTGGTCACGATGCTCTGTTCATATCCCTTATCGGATCCTATTTTCTATGTCTGGGTCATGATCTATCTTGACTCCACTACAACAAAACTGTACTTTCCCTACCGACCCGTTATTATTCAGTAGGGAAAAGTTCAGTCTTTCCCTACGGATTTAAATTCTGTAGGGAATATAATAGTATCCCTACGGCTACTTATTTAGCGGTAGGTGTAGAACTTTTAACTACGGAATTTGTAGTATTCCGTAGGGAAATCTCGATATATACGCCTACGGTTTGTTTCCCTACTGAAATTAGTATTTTACCGTAGGCAGAATTGGTCTTTTACCGACGGATAATCCAAGCATACCGTAGGGATTAATTTTATTTATATCCCTACTGATTTTCGCACTTGAGGCGCGCTCGGGAAGGCGGAAAACACAAATTCCGAACTCATTTTCCAGTAACGCCCCTGTTTATTTTTTAAAATGGCAAAATTACCCCCAAGAGGGTAAACATGCCCTAGCCTTGAAGTTATCGATTTTTTATCTTTCCCTCTCTCCCGTCACAACCCGTAACCCTAACCCACAAGTAGCCTCTTCTGGTTTTGGCAAGGAAACCCTAATCCTAACCCATAAGTAGCTTCTTCTCATTTTGGCTTGGTTTTGTGGGAGAAGAAGGGAGAAGGAGAAGAGGAAGAAAAAGAGAGTTTGAAGTGTAAAATCAGCCATCCATTTCCACCCATCCTCTCTCCCTCATCTGTTTTCTTAGGGTTTATAAATAGACCCTCTTGATCACCACCCCCATCTTAGCTATCCATTTCCACCTCCATTCCTTCCATCCAAAAGAAGAAAGGTGTTCTCTAATTTTCTTAGGGTTTAGAGAAGAGCAAAACAGCAGAGGCACTTTTAGGGTTTGAAAGAAGAAGAAAAGAGGAAGGGATCTAATTTCCCTCTCATTAAAAAGGCGAAATTTGTGGTGCGAAATCATCTAGAAGAGAAGAAGGATTCGAGGGTTTCTGAAAGGTAACTTTCTTATTTCTATGCCTGACATTGCTGATTCGAATGAAAACTTGCTGATTTTTTTTTTTAAGTAGTGGAAAACTTGCTTTATAGAATAAAAACTCACTTAAAACCCCCACAAGACACACTTATGTTAGAAAACATGGCACTCGTAATGGGTTACTCTTGACTGTGTTGAGGTTCAGCTTGATTATTTTGAGATTTTGAATATATTCAAGAACTGATGGTTGACTTGAAACTCTGATATTTTGATTTCTGTGTTCAACCTGGGACAATGAAAGGCTTGTATAGATTTTAAAAGGTGTTTCAACTGAGTAAATAAAGGGCTTACAGATTATAGAAGAAGGCATTGGAAAATATTTTTAAAATAAATAGAAAGGGCTTTTACTTTTTTAATATGGGTTTTGCCGAAGTAATTTTGTAAATGGCAATGAAAATTGTTTTATTTGAGTTTTTATAAGGCCGTCAAGTCCTGTGTAGGCTGTACCGCCCTTGCTAACAGCAGCCCACACGAGTTATTAGCATCTTGTTTTTCTTCCACTTCTCATTATCTTCTAACTCGTGTCCTCTCAATTCTCTCCGTCTTACTTAGTAAGCTATATTTTTACCCTCAGAAAAATATGGCCAAACACCATATAATTTATCAAGAAAAATAAAATAATAAATCATCTTTTTGCTTAAAAGAAAGAAAAATGTAATATACCATTTGTCGCTTAAAAGAAATAAAAAATATATGATGGCGAATGAAAAATAGAGTGGGCAAAACACAGGCAGGGATATCCCAACCGTTCATTTGCCGGTCATTGCCGTAGATAAGGTCATAGATTTCCTACTCCCATCAAGCTATCCAATTATGTAACTCACGAGTATTGAGTAGTTCGAACTCTTAGGTTTAGTGTTCGTCTATCCCGAGTTCTGGATCTCCCTCTCATCTGTTCTGAGTTAGGGATGGCGTATTGGTCCCCCGCCAAACCCCGGCTTACACACCCAACAGAAAAGGAAAAAAAAAAGATATTCCCGTCATGCAGTAAAATTTAACAAGATTAGGACAACAAATAATATCATGAATTTAACGGAATATTTTTGCCTAAAATAAAATAGGAAGGTATCTGGACTATGTTTCATAATCTCGAAAAAAATTCGGGACTTTATTGTTTTATCAAGAAATTGCAAAACATTAAAAAAATAAGGAACATAGAAACATGTGATGTGCAGTTACAGAGTCTCCATTGATCTGTTTTGCTTTAAACAATGAGAAGACAGCTCAAGGGGGGAACATGAGAATTCTTGCCTTCAGGATGAGCTCAAGACAGCTTATGAATATAGACATTAGAGGACTCCACTCAGAATGTGATAAAAGTTTCAGAGGGTATGATCAAAATTCAATAGAAATCAGGTATCAATTAATACATACCAGTTTGTACTCTTAAGTGATAATTTAATTGCTTATAGACATCTTAGCTACTCCGCAATCAGATGTCTATGCTTCTGAAACGGCTTGAGTCTGTTTTATTCTCTTGTTATCTTTCACCTCATTCTGAACTGTATCACCTTCATCTTCTCCGACCTTTCTAACTTCGATCCGAGCAAAAATGGGCTTAGGTTCTTCCATGACCTGACCCGTTTTCAGCCCTCCCCATTTGGCATCATTCTACATAATGAAGGGCATGAAATTGATCAGAAATCGAATTGGTGACCAACAGGGAGGATGAGCTACTTGAGAAAAAAAAATATTAATAATAATTCATAAACCAATCTCATACTAGGCCAGCTTACAAAAGTAATCTGTAAAAGTTTCAATCAATTTTCTTAAAAAAGTTCATTTGAAGATCAATACAGAAAGGTCTTCAACTGAAAGGGGTTAAAATTAGATAAGTCATTCGCATTTTTTTATGAGTAAAAAAAAAAGGTCTCTAAAATGTTTCATTTATTATTTTATTGTGATTTAGTTTGATTTTTTTCCTGTGCTCGATTCAGTTAAACTCTAGAAAAATTGTAGCGGTGGGTCCCGGTGCTCGTGATAGAGGTGGAAATCTTATTCTTGTTGCTTTCAAAGAAGGAGACTCTGTTCTTTTGCCTGAATATTGAGGGACTGAAGCAAAGTTGGGCGAGTAAGTTCCTTTTTGTCTTCTTCTTCTTCATAAGGTCTTGAACAAATATTTGGTGTTGGACTTGGAGGATTATTCATAAAGCTTGCAATCTTTGACTAGTAGATTCCTCTCTATCTAATATTATTCATTTGCTAGTTACATCAATTGAATGGTTACTGCTACCTGTAGACAAGGCTTGCAATTTTCTAACTGATATAGGTTTTTTCTTATCAAAACTTTTTTTCTATTGCTCCTTGTGTTTGAAAACATTTGTTTCTCGACAAGTTGTCTCACAATCATCATAATTTTGATTTGCTCCGTGATGGCCGACTCTTTCGGTTTACTTCTTATGGCACTCATATATAGCAACCGTAGGCACATCCGTTGGCACTTCTAGGTTTCAAAAAGAGTGAAGAAATACCGTGATTCCTATATGAATCAGTTTCACCACATTGAGATCCTTTGTAAATACTCTCCATCCAAATTGCAAGCCAATCCAAATCCCAACAGTGAGGAACAGTCCCAGAACCACACTCAACTGGAAAATAGAACATACTTAGTATTTTCAGAAAATATAAGGACAAAGGGCCAACCCCATCAACTCTATGGGGCAAAAAATCCCATCGTGAAACGACTAAGTCCAAAAACGAGGTAATATTACAAAATAAAGTAGCCAATTTGGAAGAGGAGCTGAGGCAAGTGAAAGAGATACTCATTCAAAATGTAAGAACATAACCTTAGTCTCTCTCTCTCTGTCTCTTTGTCTCTCTCTCTCTCTCTCTCTCTCTCTCTGTACTAGATTCTTGATTTTTCTTAATTGCTACTTTTATATGGGATCTCGGGGTTCAGAACTTGTGATCAATGTGATTTATTTACAAATTCAATGAATTTTACCTATACATGTACGATTTATCACCAATTTTTTTGTTTATGAATACATCCATGTATGATTCATTTTTATTAATTAATGGCAGGCCATTATCGGACGCAACGTTGATTTGCCGAATCAAGTGCACTCTTCGGTTGCAAGTCGTGTTGATCAACCCGATGCTCATGTTGCCCAATCTATAGTTCCTCCTGTTGCTCCTCATACAAATCCACTGGCTCTTCCCACTAGTCTTCCTCCTATTGCTCCTACTAATACTCCTATTGATGTTCCTACCATTCCTTTTTCTAAAGCTCCTCGTACCGCTCCAGTTGTTGGTCAGGTCACTCGTGCTTCACCTCGGGCTAAGGCTCGTAATAACAAGGTATTTACATTTTTTTAGTGAGTACATGATAGTTTCTAAGGTTGGATGACTGATGTTCATATCTATTTGACCACCAAATTTGCAACTTAATTGTTTTCAGACTCATGAATGCATTCCATGTAAGTTGAAGAATAGTGAAGGCAAATTTGTGGCAAAAGGGTTCTTTAAAAATGAAGATCCCACCTTAATTATAGGAGGAAAAAAATTGGGAGAGGGATGGTGTGTAGTAACTATTAATGGAGGTATATCTCGAGAAGCGAAGTTGCCAAGACCAACTGGAAAGATGCAAGTCATCGCGGATGCCTTAAGAAGTAACGTTGCTTGGCCTCGTGCATATGTAAGTGTACAATTAATTTATATATATTTATATGTTTATATGTTTTGTCTTTAGGTTAAATACTAGAGTTAACAACTTATAGCTTGTAGTTACAATGTTATTTGATTGTCCTTGATTTTTGTCATTCTCTGTAGTTGATATATGGATTCACTAGCTAGCATCCTCTACAAGGCAATGAAGAAGACTTCCCATGAAAACAGCCTGTTGAGATCATTTTAGTGGGCTAGCTAATTGAAAATTCCATTTAGAGTTGGAACTATTTTCTGCTAAATCTTGTAATATGTGCTCTAGCAACACTAAAAGTGTCCCTACAGCAAGATAGGACAATTCCAAAATGCTAATTGACAATTCAGCATCTATAGAGCACAGATATATAGAAACATCAACTGTAGTGGATCATACTGTGGACATTGGTGTCCTGCAAACTGCTAATTGCTAGTTTTTTTTTTGAATCATTAATTTATATATATATTAATTTATATGTTTTATGTTTGTAGGTTAAATTGTTGAATGGAAAATGAAGATGGAGTTCGAGGAGAGGATGGCGTTGATGTTATTTTGTAGTTGATGAATTTCAAACAATGTTTAATTTTGTCAAGTCTAGCTAGTTGAGGGAGCAATTTGAAGACATTTGCTATTTTGTAGTTTTGTATTTTGAACAATGTGGAAGATAATTTCAACGACATTGAAAATTGTGGTTTTAAAGATCATCAATTAAAGCAGTGAACTTTTTATAATTGTGTATAATGTTGTGGATGATTATATGCAATTTTGATGTAATCTATTGTGTGTGGAATATAAAAGTACAGGTACAACAGATCACAGGTGGAATTATATTGATGCACTTTAGAAAAAAGAATATCCCTACAGTTTTTATGACATTCTGTATGGATAAGCACATTTTCCCTACGGATTGTTGTGAAACTCCGTAGGGACAAGTCTATCCCTATCGAATTTAAAATAATAACAGTAGGGAAAAGCTTATTTCCAAAAGAGATTATTTGAAACTTCTGTAGGGAAAGTTGGCTTATCCCTACGGATTTCATATTAAATACAGTAGGCAAATGTAGATTTCCCTATGGAATAAATTGGCATATCCCTACGGAGTTTGTTTGGAATTCTGTAGGGATATATATTTTTTCCCTACGGGAAAATTGGATTAACCTTACTAAAAATTTGATTTTCCCTACCGAAAAATGGAATTTCCCTACAGAAAAAGTGTATTATCCCTACGGACAAATATGTAGGGAAAATAGGGCATTTCCCTACTGTGGTCATTAATGCCCGTAGGGACAAATCTACGTTAGTCCCTACGGAGTAATCCGTAGGCAACAGTTCTATAGCCCTACGGATTATGACATCCGTAGGCAAAAGTCTTTCCCTACCCCTGATAAGGCTACTGAAGCTGCGCACCAAGAATTCCGTAGGTAAAAGCCTTTCCCTACAGATTTGGGTAGTTGTCCCTACGGATTTTGCCGTAGGGAAATCCCTGTTTTGTTGTAGTGCTTGAACTGTCCACAAGAGTGTCCTAGGTCCTGCTTTCATGGTATACAATTAGGGCTTAAGTTTAAGATAAGTGAAAAATACATATTAAGGATATTAGGATTGTTTTCAATGGAATTTTTGTTGGGGTTCCACGCAAAAGCAAATAGTCCCACATCGGATAAGTGAAATGGATGGGGATGGGTTATAAGGGAATGGGCACACTCCCTCCAACAACTAGCTTTTAGGCGTAAGTTCAAATGGTGTCAGAGCTCAGGGCGTGGTAACCCCGGTTTGCCTCCGAGGGCAGAAATGTGCCTCAGCGAAGATCTCAGAATCCCGGGTGTAGTTATCTCGTGGTTCCCACATTGCCGTCTCGTGGAGGGGCGAGATTGTCCGCGTTGCTTCCACGTGGAGGGGGAAGATTGTTGGGGGCTCCACGTGAAAGCAAAGATCCCACATCAGATAAGTGGAAGGATGTGGATGGGCTTATAAGGATTTGGGCACCGTCCCCTCAACGCCTAGCTTTTAGGGGTGAGTTCTACCCGGTTAAATTCCCTACAAATGGTATCAGAGCTCAGGGCACGGTAACCCCGGTTTGCCTCCGTGGGAGGGAATGCCCTCGGGGAAGTATCTCATGGTTCCCACGTTGTCGCCACATGGAGGGGCGAGATTGTCCACGTTGCTTCTTCGTAGAGGGGCAGATTGTTGGGGTTCCATTCAAAAGCAAATAGTCCCACATTGCCGTCTCGTGGATGGGGATGGGTTATATAAGGGAATGTGCACCCTCCCTCTAATAGCTAGCTTTTAGGGGTGAGTTCTACCTGGTTAAATTCCTTACAATTTTTTACCACCATCTTCTATGACGACGAGCTCCACTACGTCCCCGTCCTTGGAACCGACTGAAGCCTGAGCATCTGCCGACAAATCACCCTCTGATTCATTCTGTTTGAGAAAGTCAGAATGTAAACAAGAAATAGTTGCAGTTCATAGATGGAGAGAGAAGTGCTAAATTTTTTATATTTTGGTTTTGAGTTGAGCTGGCAAATGGGTGGGTCGGGTCGGGTTGACGCGCGGGTCACGCGGGTTGCGGGTCAAGATGACCTGCATTCCTACGGGTCAACAACCAGGTGACCCGTACCCAATGCGGGTGGTTCGGGTCGACCCGCGGGTCACCCGCAATTTTTTCCAAAAATCATTTACTTTGATGAGTGAAGAACTTTTTTTTTTTTGGTGAGTAAAGATCTTGATAGATTGAGAAAGGATAAACCTGGAGAACTGAACTTGCAAAGTACCATTCAAAAAAAAGAACTTGATAGATTGAGGTAATGTCAATCTCAAGGTGAAGTTAATTTTTTTTTTTTACAGAAAAGGCAATCTCAAGGTGAAGTTCTATTTCTTCTGAAAAGCTTCAAGGGGCAGGGATTGGTGCTAATAAAGAATCATGGCTGTAAGACAAATAAAAAATGACTGTAATAAGTAAATAAATGGTTTGGATCTAGTGGTGGGGTGGGGGCCGGCGGTAATGGTGTTGGCCGGCGGCAAGGAGGTTGGTCGGAGGTAGATATAATAGCCGGCGGCTCGGATGGTGGCTGGATCGAAGGTGTCTTCTTCAGTTTCTCTTCTTCACTTCTCTTCTGTTACAGAAATGGGAAACCCTAACTCCCTAAGTCTAAAAAGGCATAAAAGAGAAAACCCTAACTCCCTTTGTTTTGGCTTTTGATCTTTTGATCTTGACCTTTGGTTTTTTCATCTTTTTAAATAATAAAAAATTACACAAAAAAAAATCCCCAAAACCCGCGAGTACCCGCGGGTTAACCCGACCCGACCCATGTTTTGGCGGGTTGGGTGACCCGCGGGTCGACTTTCACGGGTCATGAAAATTCCAACCCGTGCCGGCAAATTTGCGGGTAGGCCAGGTCGACCCGCGGGCACGGGTCAGTTTTTGCCAGGTCTAGTTTTGAGTGTAGGTTTAAATAGAAAGTGGTATTTAAGTGAAATATGATCAATGGAAATTTAAGTGAAGAAAAATTATTTGCTTAAAATATATAAGCAAGGACGAGTATAGTAACTAAACTCATGTTATTATTTGCTTAAAATGTCGGGAGTACATAAGTATAAATACCGACATGGACATAGGTAGTCCTCCAAAGAAGCGATCTAACTGATTCTAGCAATTTCCCCCGGGTCCCCCAAAAAAGAAAGAATGAACGGTAGGATAACTCTCACTGTCAATGGGTTTAACAGTATAGCATTTGGGGGCAGATTCTTGAACGGAAAGCCGAAAATGGTCGACATCTTGAGTATCACCATTTTCCTGTATATACTTCATTTGTCCCACATAACTTGCATGCTTAAATCCTTCATCTGCAAAATGGCCACTCCCCATCTGAGGCCATGGTTCAATGCCAGCGTTGGAAACTCCCCCACCCCATTGAACAATAGTAGCATGATCAGTGAACGTGGAAGAGAAGAGAGCATTTGGCCAGTAACCTACCTTCTTATTATCGTTTCCAAATAATAACCACCAATCTTTGGTCACGGGATCCTACGATTAAATATAACATTAAACAAAAAAGTATTTAAAATAAAAGAATCAATATCTAAAGTTAGAAGGAATGACAATATCTAAAGTTAGAAGGAATGATTCACAAGATACAACTCCCTTCACTCTAAAATAGTGGAAAATCCCTTTAAGCTGTTCCCACACGCGCGCACACACACACACACACGGATTTGCTAGCGTCCATCACAGAAGGCATTTCGAGGATGGGCTGTTGCATTGAAAATAGCCACCTCATGAATGAAGGAAAAATCTGCTGAAAAGTGAGCCTAAGTTGCTGCTCTCACATGCAACAGCCCATCCACGAAATGCCTTCTGTGATGGACGCTAGCAAATTCCATATATATATATATATATATATAGAGGAAAGTGTTTCTAGTCCGGCCGACTAGAGATCATTCTCTAGTCCGCCACCCAAAAACACATGGGTCCCACATATTTGGGTGATGCAAAGCATTCATTTGATGGGCCCTGACATAGAGACGGTGTCCACAAGAAATTAGCTTCATAGGATCATCCCAACCCTATGATTTGTGGAGCTTAAAATGGACGGCTATAAACCGCCACAAATCTGTCCATTTTTTAACTCCACAAATCGAAGGGTTAAGAAGATCCTATGAAGCTGAATTTTTGTGGACATCCTATCTATGATGAGGCCTATCAAATGAATGCTTTAGATCACCCAAATATGTGGGACCCATGTGTTTTTGGGTGGCGGACTAGAGAATGATCTCTAGTCGGCCGGACTAGAAACACTTTTCTCATATATATATATATATATATATATATATATATATATATATATATATATATATATCTGAGGAAAAGGAGTGTGCGGTTGACCGCACCTAAGCTTTGATGCGGTCGAGGGCTTAAACACATGGGTCCCACAAGTTTGGTGGTGATCAAAACCATTCATTTGCAAGGCCTCATCATATATAGGGTGTGTACAAAAAATCAGCTCCATTGGATCATCCTAACCCCTCCAAAAGTTGAGGGAAAAAATGGGCAGATTTGTGGCAAACGGTGTCTGTCCATTTTGCCCTCCATTTTTGGATGGGTTAGGATGATCCTATGGAGCTGATTTTTTGTACACACCCTATCTATGATGGGGCCTTGCAAATGAATGCTTTGGACCATCCTAACAATGTGGGCCCACATGAGTTTTGGGCCCTCGACCGCACCTAAGCTTGGTGCGGTCGAGCGCACAATCATTTTCCACTATATATATATATATATATATATATATATATAGAGGAAAATGATTGTGAGCTTGAAGCTCATATAGCTTATATGAGCTTGAGGGTCCAAACACCACATTTTTTGTGGTGATCCAAACCATTCATTTGCAAGGCCCCATCATAGATAGGATGTGTACCAAAAATCAGATCCATTGGATCATCCTAACCCTTCCAAAAGTAGAGGGCAAAAATGGGCAAATTTGTGGCAAACGGTGTCTGTCCATTTTACCCTCCACATTTGGATGGGTTAGGATGATCCTATGAAGCTGATTTTTTGTACGCATCCTATCTATGTAAGGGCCTTTCAAATGAATGCTTTGGATCATCCTAACAATGTGGGCCCACATGTGTTTGGGCCCTCAAGCTCATATAAGCTATATGAGCTTCAAGCTCACAATCATTTTCCTCATATATATATATATATATATATATATATATATATATATATATATATATATAGGGGCGAGGTTTATGAGCTATGGCTTAGCGTGAGCAAGCCACTATAAACACACCATCTCCATCTCCATGTTGTTTGACTCGTCCAACCCATTCATTCCATAGAACCTCGCATAGATAGGGTGTTCCTAACAAACCATCTCCATACAATCATCCTAACCACTCGATCGGTAGAAGCCCACTTTCTAGCCGTCCATTCTAAAACTCGATCCACAAATCAACAGATACCACGATCCTATGGAGATTATTTCATAGGGACACCTTACCTTTGTTGGGTCCTATAGAATGAACATGTTTGATGAGTCAAACAACATGGGAGATGGCGCATATAGAGGGATGCTCAGGTTGCGCGATACCACAGTGTCTTGTGAGATATAAGTAACCAAGAGTAATAGTTATACTGACATGTCAAGTGGGTGGGCCCGTAGAATCAATTCCTTCTTACAGCATAAAGGGGCAATTATATGATGTTGCATGTACTCGTTTTTTCTAAAGGAAATATGAGAGGGAAAATGTACAAGTTTGGGAATCTTGTGATATGTAAGTGCTTGCTATGGATGGGTCAAATACAAAAAGCCAACACATGGGACAATTCTATTTAAGCCTTTTTGTAGCCTTTCCTGATAAATTTCAAAGGCAACAAATTGGAGGATAAGAATTTTGATGTGTGTGTGTGTGTGTGTGTGTGAGAGAGAGAGAGAGAGAGAGAGAGAGAGAGAGAGAGAGAGAGAGAGAGAGAGGCCTAGAAGATAAATATGTTTGAAGAAGTAATACCTACTTACACTTATAGTTTCATCAAGTGAGACCTAAATCTGCATGCTCATATTGTTCCAAAGAAAAATATAACATATGTAATTTAACAATTAACTCTAGTTACAAGTCCCGCTCTTCTTCTTATTTTTTTCAGAAAAATGCATCCTTTCTGATTGAAGGTAAAGGAATTCAAAATTACCTTGTATACAGCGAGTGCTAAGGAATATTGGGTACCATTATAGGATGAAATCGTTTTAAAAGCAGCTCCTAGCGGTATGTCTGGAGAAACTTGTACGAAACCTGGGCAGAGAATATCTTCGCATCGTGTTTTACCATTCTGTGGTGTAGGTAAACCGGAAAAAAAAAAAAAAAAAAAAACAAAGATGAAATCAGTAGCATTCTAATAACAAATTTATATTAATTTAGATGACACAAGATTAAGTTACTTTTCAAGCATACCGTCCAGGTCGAACTTAAATGAGGGCGAAAGTCATTGTATAATTTAAGATCTACCTACACATTTTAAAAACTTGAAAATAAGAATACAATATTATTAGTCGTCTTACCTAATTAATGCAATTGATCCCACTACATCGGTCATGTTATTTGTTAAGAAACAACCAAACGCATAAAGGACCATATGAGAATGATGCAGATCACAGATCAAGTATTAGATATTAGCAGATGAAGGTTGAATTAGATAACTTACAGCCCATCCAACCGCTATTCCAACCTGCGACACATCCATAACAGCCATATAAGAATAACTAGTTTGGTTGCCTATAACTGTTGGCTCCCATACATTGAGGTCTGCTCTTGTTCCGTAAAATTTTCCCTTGTATGACGTTTGCGTTGCAAACTGTGAGTAATAAATAAAATTTGTGAGTCAATAACCTTTTTTTTATACACAGAGGCATTATATAATAAAATAATCTATATACTACACATGTTTGTTTTAGGATTAAGCAAAACAATCGTCTTAATGTTTCCACATTTATTAAAATATGACTATATTTTTCATTTAATAAAGAAAAAGGATATTCTTGTCATTGAAAACTTCTTATTGAATTTCATTGAATTTTATTTGTGCAAAAGGGGGGAGTGTTATAGAACTAAATGAAATAAGGGTGTCTGATGCAGCCCACACCCATGCGGCTGAGAAATTTGAAGCTCACATGAACCATCCCAAGCAAGTGAGAAGATCGGCCCGCGTTCAAGCCCAACATAAGGACCAAGCCCAAGTTGAATCCACCAAGCATAAAGGCCATCTCAAGCCCAAGATCATGGACATGCTAATTCGGGCCTCATCTAGTTGCATTCTCGTCATAATGATTCTGGTCGGTTTTGAAGCACGAATTTAGACCTTAGATGGATGAGTCATGGAAAATATTAAACTAAGAAGTTGTAGATCTTTGAGTTATGTTTCCGACGGATATTTATGGTCTTCATTTGGCCAAGTAGTTGGAAAGTTATGACCATTTTAGTAGATTGTTTCTGTAGGACTTTGACTAATTAATGTGTTTTGAATTCCTAAGCTATTAATGATGAACGTAAGTCCCTAAAATAGTTAGTGGGCTATCTTGAATGTCTTTTCTATTGTATTTTCTCTATAAAAGTCCAGCAAACATCTGTAGTGATGTTTTTAGCTGAATATTGATGAAAATTTGCCATGAGCATTTTCCCTTGAACCTTGTAGAGTTCAACCTTGAAACCTAGAAGAGTTTCACTCCTTCCTTGAAGATTAGGAGCTTTCCCCTATTGTTTGTATCCTTGAAGAGTTGTAACCATCAATCTAGAAGAATTGATGTTACCACTCTTCCTTGGCAACCTAGAAGAGTATGCATTGAAGTTGTTATCTTTACCCTGAATGTAATCTTTGCTGGACATCCCACTTCCAGCATACTTTCGAGTAATTTGCAGTTCTTTTATGAGAAAAGTTTCTTCACCAAAGTTATTGATCTTTGAGTCCTTCAAATTTTGGCTTTGGAATCAGGTCATTCCAACCCATATCGAAGGAGATAAGCTAATTTTACTCAACTTGCGCAAATCTGCTTCCCTATATCCAAATTATTGAGCGATTGAGTGTGTGTCTATCACTCTTCCGATCCTTAGTCCAAGAAGCCTAGGGGAGGCTTGCATCCGTGTCTTTCTAGCAGCTAAATTTTCTAGAAATAGGTTCATCTTCCTCACAACAAAAATAATAGAAACTTATTATGTAGTAAGAAGAATCGGAAAGTTGACTTATAAATCATCCATATTGACTGAACTTTAAAAAAATTTGAGGTCACTTATTTTCTTGGGTAATACATACAAATTTTTAATACGATTTTATAGAAAATGTACACAAATTTTAAAATATCCAAGCTTTGATAGAAACATGCACTCGAGTTTATATTGAGTATTGAGCGAGTAGGCCACACATACTTACCTCAATTCCAAATCATGTTTCCAATTATTTGAATAATGATTGAACTCTCATAAAAACAAATTATCCGATTCATAAAAAAGTTTATAATAAAATTATATGAGACGAAATGTGACGTACACGATTATTGGGTTGATCATTTGAAAGAGTCTCAGCATTTGAAGAATATCGTTTTCCAAAATTTGTGGCAGATTTAGCCCTAGTTAGGGCTTCCTTTCCAATCCTTCTGATAGGAACTGTTCTTAGAGGGCACCCTCCGTCCATGAGCTCTATCCCTAAAGATACGGCTATTGAAGAATGTTCTTTGACCTCAATCACTTTTGGAAGAGAACTTGGACTCATCTGCATCGCAATGTAAAATTTTCATCCCTATATTTACATTGTAATGAAAGAATATGTTCTATTTGGAAATGAACACCTAGTCTCACATATAACATATCACTTGAAACTGTAAGACAAAAACTACAAAAAATATAAGAAACGACCTTGATCTTATGATTCCTTAATAACGGATGATCAAAAGCAGGTTGTTTGTTGATATCAACACAATCAAAGATCTGCCCATATTCAGCCTGAAAAAAATACAAATATCCATCAATTTCGATATCATCGTACCAATACAATCTCTCTCTCTCTCTCTCTATATATATATATATATATGTATATACATATATATATATATATATATATATAGAGAGAGAGAGAGAGAGAGAGAGAGAGAGAGAGAGAGAGAGAGGAAAGTGAAGCTACACCGCCGGCTTAAAATACAATGGGCCCACATTGTTTTGGTGATCCAAACCATTCATTTGATTGGCTTTCACATAGATAGGGTGTCCACCAAAAATCATCTCCATAGGATCATCCCAACCCTTCAAACGGTGGAGGAAAAAATGGACAAATTTGTGAAGGTTTTTACACGTTCATTTTTGCCTCCACAAATCGTAGGGTTGGGATGATCCTATGGAGCTGATTTTTGGTGGACACCAAATCTATGTGAGGGCCAATCAAATGAATTCTTTGGATCACCAAAACAATGTGGGCCCATTGTATTTTAAGCCGGCGGTGTAGCTAAGTTAACTACACCGGCGGTGTAGCTCCACTTTCCTCATATATATATATATATATATATATATATATATATAAGGGCGAAATTTCTGAGCTCTAGCTCAGCCTAAGCTAGAGCTCTATAAATCCACCATCTCCATGTTATTTCAGTCATCCAACCCATTCATTCTATAGGACCTCACATAGATAAGGTGTTCCTAACAAACCATCTACATACCATAATCCTAACCATTCAATCTATAGAAGCCCATTTTCTAGCTATCC
>NW_027519328.1:0-5000 GCF_043159265.1 Tasmannia lanceolata
AAATCGGAGTGGTGGAGAAAGAATTACACAAAGCTCGATAAGATACTGGGCACCCCCCTTTTTTGTTTATTTCATTTATTTCATTTCGTTTGATTAATTCGAAGTTCCTTAAAGACCTCTGCCTCTTTGAAATATCATGAACAGTTCCTGTAGGTTGAGCGCCTTTTTCAAGGAAATATAGAATAGCAGGAACGTTTGAATAAGTTTGATTCTTTATCGGATCGTAAAAACCCACTTTACGAAGATCTCTTCCTTCTCTTTGGGATCGAACATCAATCGCAATGATTCGATAGATGACTCATTGGGATAGATATAGATGAACAATGCCCCCCCTAGAAACGTATAGGAGGTTTTCTCCTCATACGGCTCGAGAAAGAATGATTCGAGTTTGAATTTATGCTATGCATATCATATAGTGACAAATGTATCCATAAAATCATCAATTAGACTATAAGTTGAGTCGTTTTTTTTGTTCTTCCTTCCTTTCCTTTCCTGAAAAAAAAAAAGAAATATCATTCGTACTCATAACTCAAGTTGGGCAATTCTCAAAGAGCTTAAAGGGAAATCCTTGGACATTTGTTGAGCCGTCTCTAACCTCTTTTATTTGTCCCGCCTAGAATCTCTTTTTCTTCCTCATTCTGATCTAGTTCCAGTTGTTGAGACAATTGAAAATGGTGTTTCCTTGTTCCGGTATCCTTTATCTTTGCTTTGAATCATTGGGTTTAGACATTACTTCGGTGATCCTTAATCGTTTCAAAATGGTCGCAACATACCTTTTGTTATTTCTTTCTATTGAAAGAATCATACGAACGATTGATTCCCCTGTAATACACTTTTGATCAAAATAGTTTTACCAATTCCGGCAAATTTTACTTTGTTTTTTTTTATTCGAAACTTGTTGGAATTTGAACCTTTGGATTTCTATATCGAAGATATACTTACGAAGTTGTTCCAACTTATTGATTGGCACTAACCCTAGATCCTTCCCCTTGATAAATGAATCAATACTTTATACTCGAGCTACATCATGTACTATTTACAACCCCCAATTTTGGGGGGTCCTAGTAGAACAGAACAAACTATGTCGAGCCAAGAGCATCTTCATTGATATATAAAATGGTGGATGCAAGAATCCACAGCCGATCATGTCTTTCAAGTCGCACGTTGCTTTCTACCACATCGTTTCAAACGAAGTTTTACCATAACATTCCTCTAATTTTGAACCGGTATGGAATTGATTCAATATGGAATCCGGAATAGTCATTGGCTCAATCGGTACGCTCAATCGGTACACAGCAGTCCATACTTTTATATTTATATATATATAAATTATATATATAAATAGATATTTATATCTATATTTTGATTTTGATATATATTTTGATATCTATATTATAGATATTTTGATATATATATGGATGGATAGGTATTCATCTAGAGAAGGCCCCACAAGCAAAGACAAAGATTCAATCTTACCCCATATTCGACCGTATGAATGAAACACATTTCTAAAAAAGACGAATAAACGAATTACTTAACACTTCTTTACATCTACATCTTCAACAGATTGTTCGGGACAATCAATCATGAAGGATCCAACTCTTTCTCGAACAACTAAATTAAAGAAAGGTCTTTAATTAGATTCTCAATACTCAATACCGGAACAAAATAAGTCATTAGCCAAATAAGCTATTCCAATGACTCGGAAAAGTCGCAAATGAATCGATTATAGACTAGGTTCATCAATCTCGCGCTTCTTCAAGTATCTAAGGATTGATAAAGGAATCATGAAAAAAGGTTTCAAGAATTTCCTACTTCGACATCATAATTTCCTACTTCGACATCATTATCATTAATGGAAATAAGTTTTCCTGTAATGACTAAATTTGATCATCATAAGACATAAGAGAAATCCATGTTCCTTTTCCAATTGAATCATTAATGATTTAAAGCAGGTAGATGGATCGAGAAACAAATTCAATTTATTTGTTTTCATGGGGATGGGATGGATGGAAAAAAGCTCTCATGTAAGATAAGATTAAGGTTGTTATTCTTCCATCTGATTGATAAAACCAGAACCGTAGGAGTATGATCTTTCCGTATCCATCAGATACACAGAACAATTGTCAACGGGAGTAATCATAGATATTTAAGGTAAGGTATCAAAGATCTTTTTCACCGCAGCCGAAATACCGGTATCACTGAAATAGAACAAACAATAACAATACATGTAGGCATGGTTCATTTTATACAGATTTTGCTTTACTTTAGGTTTAGTAACCCTTCCATAAATTCTATCAAGTCAAAAGTAAAGTGAATGGAATATATGAATCTTCCTCCCAATCACTACATTGACTTCCAATTATTTATTGTAGCCAGATGCAAAAAAAAAA
Organism: Tasmannia lanceolata; assembly: GCF_043159265.1. Classification (NCBI taxonomy): domain Eukaryota; kingdom Viridiplantae; phylum Streptophyta; class Magnoliopsida; order Canellales; family Winteraceae; genus Tasmannia; species Tasmannia lanceolata. The sequence goes on from NW_027519328.1 coordinate 2,394, forward strand.
AAAGCAATTAGGCTCAAAGAAAAAAAATCTGTTCCATATTGCACTTTATTGTTTATTAATGAGATCCGGACGACACAGATATTGAAAAATTGATACCTTCCATTGCCGATTAACTCGAATTCTATGGGGATCATGAATCATACCCCAAGACAATCAAATAATAAAAGATCCTCTTGCGGTATGTTATATTATCTTGTATAGGTACAAAGCAAAATGGGTCCAGATCAATTCGTTGTTCTTAATTTTGATTTTACCCCACCCACACCCAGTCTTAAGAACTTTAATCCCAGTGATGTAATTAGTCCCAAGAACTCCCTCCTGTTTAGGATTCAGGATCCACATAGAATTAGTCATTTTGACTAACATGTTTAGTTTCGAAAAAATAGAGATCTTATCTTTCGCATTTCAACTTAGAATGCATCATGTGAGAATCAAAATATAATAGATGGGCATAAAGTTTCTATAAGTGACTAACTTACCCCAATATGAATATGAGTAGAGCGGGACGGGCATACACTGAACGGCCCATCCCATTTTTTTTTTAATTCAACTTTGATCTATGTTCCCATCCTACCTAATATCAAAAAGGTAAAAGATGTTTATTTCCATCCGCAATTTATACTCGATTCTTTTTCTTACAATTGGAAATCGAAAGGAATCTATGATTCATAGAAGAATCATTAGAACTCAGAAAGAAAAATTGGATCATATTGTATCCAACCTTATACCTTATACTCTTAAACAGAAGATTGTTAAAGAGAACAATCTTTGTTTTGATAGAAGCGGTCTGGGACGGAAGGATTCGAACCTCCGAGTAACGGGACCAAAACCCGCTGCCTTACCACTTGGCCACGCCCCATTTAGATTTCAATTCGACACTAATAAACACTAATATTGTTATTGGTTATTCGTCAATTCCAGCCCAAATATCTATGGAATAGGTTGTTGCTAGGATTCTATACGTGTAAATGTAGAATGAAAATGAATTCATTGATCATTCCATATAAGTCAATTAAGATATTGTATGAAAGTATGATTCCTTCTATTCTCATTTGAGAATTGAAGGATTTTTGATTGGGGGAAGTTCAAAGAAAAAGAAAGAAGGATTTTTTGTCTTCTCTTCTTTCTTAATTTTTCCCTTATATCAATAACTCAATAAAAATGAAATTATCTCCAAGAACGAAATATTTCTTATGCTTAATATCTTTAGTTTGATCTGTATCTGTCTTAATTCTGCCCTTCATTCGAGTAGCTTTTTCTTCGCCAAATTGCCCGAAGCTTATGCTTTTTTCAATCCAATCGTAGATTTTATGCCAGTCATACCTGTGCTCTTTTTTCTCTTAGCCCTTGTTTGGCAAGCTGCTGTAAGTTTTCGATGAGATCTTTAATACTGTCCTAGAAACATTCATATTCATGATTTATTCGATAAAATAAATTCAACTCTAACATAACAATTGATAAGATCAGATAAGTCTTACATTATGAACCCTCGATTCAAAGATTGAAATTCTTTTGCTTTTTGATAGCCGCGATGAATCTGGATCACCTAATTTCCGCATTATGCCCTTCCAGTTCCAGGGGTCAAAGACCCCATTATGGTACCCCATAATACCTAATTGGGGTATGACAAGATAATTTTGGTAACAAAGGAATTCCTGCAAATTCCTTTCTTTTCTAGAAACCACTTTTTCATTTCTTTTCTTGGTGTCAAGGATATGTGGTACAAAAATAGAGAATCTATTCCCTTATTTCCTTTGCAAAAAACAAAAAAAAAATGATCTTGGAGATTGTGCAATGCTTACTCTCAAACTCTTCGTTTACACAGTAGTGATATTCTTTGTTTCTCTCTTCATCTTCGGATTCCTATCTAATGATCCAGGACGTAATCCTGGACGTGAGGAATAAAAAAATCAGAGATTTTTCATTATTTCCTTGCTTGATTTCTGCATTTTCCTATGCTTTTCTCTATTCCAGACATTTAACTATGATAAAGGACTTGATATTTTTTCGAATTCGAAAGATAAATCTCAAGTGATCCGAGGGAACGGAGAAAGAGGGATTCGAACCCTCGGTACGAACAGCTCGTACAACGGATTAGCAATCCGTCGCTTTAGTCCACTCAGCCATCTCTCCCAATTACAAAAAGATAATTCATATGCGACGCCTGAAGTAAATATTGATCAAAGTCTTTCTTTATCTTTATTTATTTATTTTATACATTTATTTATACTTACTATATTATACTTACTATATATATACGAATTATCTTTATTTATTTATTTTATACATTTATTTATACTTACTATATTATACTTACTATATATATACGAATTTTATCCGCAATTCAATTTGGATAACGATTCGAAACAGATATCTCCAATAGAAAGAGTACGTCTTTGATTTCGTCCGAAGGGTTCTTTTATTCCCCCGGCCTGGCCAGTACAGTACCTAGCCAGGCCGTTCCTTCTTTTGTTCCAATGAATCATGGATCAAATTATTTTTCTGATTTGAAAACCAAATTGTTATTGAAGCAGCAACAAGAGCAAGAAGGACTATTTCCATTCCTATGATAGGAGTTTCATTTCTTATTATTTTTTCTTTTTCCTT
>NW_027519328.1:10000-20000 GCF_043159265.1 Tasmannia lanceolata
TCCATTAAGGATGGAAAGGAAGAAAGCGAGTGGATCTACTAATTCCTCATCCTCAAATCAGCCTTTTCCCTGGGGTGGGGTATTGTCTCAACGAATAAGTGGTTGTAGGAGTAAAGTGTTGATATAATTCGAAGAAGCAAGCGGCAAGTTCACGGCAATCAAATAAGAAAAAAATAAGTACGTATTTTTCACATTTATAGGATTAAACAAAAGGATTCGCAAATAAAAGCGCTAATGCCACGACCAGTCCGTAAATTGTTAAAGCTTCCATAAAAGCCAGACTAAGCAATAAAGTACCTCGTATTTTACCCTCTGCTTCTGGTTGTCTCGCAATACCTTCTACAGCTTGGCCCGCAGCAGTACCTTGACCAACTCCAGGTCCAATTGAAGCAAGCCCTACGGCCAATCCAGCAGCAATAACGGAAGCGGCAGAAATCAGTGGATTCATGGTAAGCTCCTCGCACCAAAATAAAGAAATGGTTAATGATACAATCACTGAATTATGACTTATTATTCCATCACTAAGATCCATCGGGTCGAAGTAACTAAGAACTCCAAATTGAAGTGATGATATTACTGAATCATCATAACTGCTTCAATATCTCGTTTTTAGTTCCTATCCATGGAGTCTTTGTAAAGTCATACGATTCTAGTTCTTCCATTTCTTTGTTCCGAACCACTCTTTCAATTCTTCGCTCTTTCTCTTCTATATCCTTAACTTCATCTGTTTATTCATTCAATCCACAGCCAAAGATGAAACGGAAGTCCTTCCGTTGGAATCCATCTAACTTCAGTGGGATGGGAAATAATATATATGGATAGTCCATATATAACTCGTGAATATCTAATATCACATATACATATGTTTCTTCCATAACGTAAACCATTCGTATCTTATATTGAATTGGATTATAGAATCATTCTTCGAAACATACACAGGGATTGAATTATAGCCATTACATATACCCAGCTCAACCTCCCTAACCTACCTTTTTCTGAATCTTATTTGTTTGTAAACTTTTCTCTTCCTTTTCTTTATCATTATTGCGCATTGATATAAACGGATGGATTCATCAGCCCGAACCATTCCATATCCATATCAAGATTTGATTGATCCAATTGCAGACAATTTTTGTCAACCATTGAATTGATAGAACATAGTTTTTTTGTTTAGGCATACGTCGGAAACAGATAACATAACAATTCTTTCTTATTCAAATTATGAATCGTAATACCGTAATCGTAATTGACTGATATAAATAGAATATCAATTGGAGAGGTATGACGTAAATGGACCAAACGGGAATCTTAGGAAAAAAGATCTTTTCGATCTCTTTCCTTTTTTTTTTTTTAATTCCCTAATATCGTACATCTTTATTGACCCTACTCTAAATCGTATCTACCATATTTGTAGATATCCATCATGTTCCCCAAGTAGATTATCTTGAGCCACCCATGAGTTGGGATAGTCTTGTTTTTTTTTTCAAAAAAAAAAAAACAAGACTATTTTGGAAGCTAGTCAATGATGACCCTCCATGGATTCACCTATATAAGCCGCGGCTAAAGTCGCAAAAATAAGAGCTTGAATCCCGCTTGTGAATAATCCAAGAAACATGACAGGTATAGGAACCACTAAAGGTACTAAAGAAACAAGAACAACAACTACTAATTCATCAGCCAATATATTCCCGAAAAGTCGAAAACTAAGTGATAAAGGTTTTGTGAAATCTTCTAGGATGTTAATTGGTAAAAGTATTGGAGTTGGTTGAATGTATTTACCGAAATAGCCCAATCCCTTTTTAGTAAGACCCGCATAGAAATATGCCACTGACGTGGGTAAAGCTAAAGCAACAGTAGTATTTATATCATTCGTGGGTGCAGCTAACTCCCCATGAGGTAACTGTATGATTTTCCGAGGTAAAAGAGCACCTGACCAGTTAGAAACAAAAATAAATAGGAACATAGTTCCAATAAAAGGAACCCAAGGACCATAATCTTCTCCAATCTGAGTTTTGCTCAAGTCTCGAATGAATTCAAGTACATATTCGAAGAAATTCTGACTGTTAGTTGGAATGGTTTGTGGGTTCCGAACAGCTATAGTGGCTGAACCTAATAAGATAGCAATTACGACCCAAGAAGTGATAAGTACTTGGGCATGGACTTGGAAACCCCCTATTTGCCAATAGAAATGTTGGCCTACTTCCACACCGGATAGATCGTATAACCCTTTGAGTGTGTTGATGGAACATGGTAGAACATTCATATTGCCCTCTGACAGAAATAGAACTTAAAAAAGAATTATTTTGATTCAACCCTCTCTTTCTCGACTCGACTACTTTAAATCGTATATTTAGGATACCAAGTAATCACATAATATCCCCAGTGATTTTGATCTCTTTTTTGAGATTCAGAAATAGTAACCGATTAAATCAATCTATGGGGTTCAAAAAGTCATTGGCTTATCTTATTATTAATCAACGATTTCTTATATAGCTAGAACGACCCTCACAAATTGCGGATACTAATTTGTTAAGAATCAATCGGATTGACGCTATAGCGTCATCGTTGGCTGGAATAGAAATATCTGCGAGATCCGGGTTACAATTTGTATCGATTAAGCAAATCGTCGGAATCCCTAAAGTGAGACATTCTCGAAGAGCCGTATATTCTTCTTGCTGATCAACGATGATTACAATATCGGGTAAGCCCGTCATATATTTGATCCCACCCAAATATGTTTGCAGGTGAGATAATTGTCTCTTCAACATTGCTGCATCTCTTTTCGGTAGACGGTTGAGTTTCCCCGCCTTTTGTTCCGCTTTCAAATCCCTAAACTTATGAAGTCTCGTTTCTGTAGTGGACCAATTCGTTGACATACCACCGAGCCATTTTTTATTAACATAATGACACCGAGCCTTTATTGCAGCTGATGCTACTGAATCAGCTGCTTTATTTTTGGTACCAACTATTAAGAAGTGTTTTCCCCTACTTGCTGCATCAAAAACTAAATCACAGGCTTCTGACAAAAAACGAGCAGTTCTAGTAAGATTTGTAATATGAATACCTTTACGCTTTGCAGAGATGTAAGGTGCCATTCTAGGATTCCATTTCCTAGTACCATGACCAAAATGAACTCCTGCTTCCATCATCTCTTCTAAATTAATGTTCCAATATCTTCTTGTCATTTTTCCCCACACTTTCTCTTTTTTTTTTTTTTAAGAGACGAGGTACCCTGAAATAAATAATTGTTCCGACGGAACCTTCTCCCGGAGATTGACCCTTGATACATGGTCCAAGTGATTAATTCCTTTCTATTCGTTATTATCTTTATTACCCAATAAAAAGACGCGGACCATACCATATAATTAAAGTTAAAAGAAAAGAATCAATTTGCTCTTAGGAATCATGAAATCCCGTAAATTATTGTTCTGGTGTATTATGGAAATTATTTGGGATGTAAGAACCAAATAATTCTCTGTGGTGGAACAAAATATCTCTAATTTCCCCCTCGAATAGATTCTTCTTTTTGATTTCCAAGGGAATGTTGTTGTCTTGCCTTGAACGGTGCACTAATCCCTTGAATCCGGTACCAACAGGTATCATCCCCCCCAGAACAACGTTCTCTTTCAGGCCTTTCAACCAATCAATACGACCTCGTAGAGCGGCTTTTGCTAAAACTCGAGCAGTTTCTTGAAAACTTGCTTCGGATATGAAACTTTGAGTATTCAGAGATGCCCTGGTAATTCCCAATAAGATGGCTCGGTAACAGATCGCTTCTTCCAAAGCACGCCCTGTTCGTTCCGCTCGAAACAATCCTATTAGTTCTCCGGGTGAAAAAACATTAGACATTCCATCTTCTGAAACCAACACTTTTGATGTTATTTGACGTACAATAATCTCTATATGCCTATTATGGATTTGCACCCCCTGGGATCGATAAACCCTTTGGATCTTATTAACCAAAGAGATACGACTTTGCGCTATGGTTAGCTCAGCACCAATCAAGAATTCCCACGGAATTCCAAGAATTCTTTTTATATGTTCGTTCCAACCCTCAACCCTCTTTTCTAGGTTCATCGATATTGAATCAATCGAACGCACTTCTAACACTTGTTCCACTTTTGGAAGACCTTGCGTTATATCACCCGATCTCGATTTTTCATATATAAATGTAACTAATGTATCCCCTTCGTAAAGGATTTCTCCATAATGACCATGAACGGTTGCCCCTGGGGTGGCCAAATGAGGCTTAGCTGATCTTATGACTAAGGAGTCAACATGAACAATTAGAACTTGACCAGATTTTATCTGTGGTCCATATTTGGATATACATACATTTTCACAAATAAACTGTCCGAGGACAATTATTTTGGATGTCTTCTCACAATAATCGTGATGGAGAAAGCACCAAGTCAAATCGAATGGATGAAAAATGATGTTCCTGCATGGATAGGGATTATAAATTCTCCCATTTTCATCCATTAAATAATATTTAAGTACTTGTAAAGTCTGTTTTAAATTGTCAAGTAGCAAATATTTATTTAACAAGATCTGATTATGAGTTATTAAATAGTAAGGTGAATAAAAATTCGCAATTTTAGGTACAGTCCCTAAGGGACCCAACGAATTCCTAATCGGAATCATGGGATCCTCTTTAATTTGAATTGATTCTTTTGTCACATTGTGAGATTTAGAACCATTGAATGGACCAATTCGAGAACAATTGGATAATGACAAAATTAGAAAAGATTGGCATTCCTTATTTCTATTCAGCAACGTACGAATAGTTCCTTGATGTTGGGTAAGTGATTGAATCCTCCTCGCCTTGGAATAAAAAGGATTGATATTGGTGTGATCTGATCCATTATCTGGGATCAATCCCGAACCCGCCATATCATTCCTTTTTCCGATATACGAAATAGGGGACTTCACTAAGTCAATTCTTATGAAATCTCGAATCAGATCATTTGCCCTCACTTCAACAATGGAAGCCTGAACCTTTTCTATAGAACCATTTCGGTCTTGGTCCCAATTCAATACTAAACAAGTACGAACTAATTGAATACTTGTGTAATAAATTCCTCGAATTGGTTTGCCATTTCTATAAAGGATATAATTTTCAACTCGGAATTTCACATTATCCCTTTCTTGCAACAGATCCTGGGGAAAAAGCGTTGCTAAATTGATACCATCAGCTATTTCATATGTGACTACGGATCGAACCGAAACAAAATACTTTTTCTTGGTAGGTGTGATCCGTTGGACATAGATCCAATTTTGTAATTTTTTTGATTCCTTAGAATTTTTTTTTCCCGTTCCTGGTGGTATCAAGATGCCGCTGTGCCGGGAGATCTTATCTGTCTCTCCAGGAAAATGGATATCTCCAGAAAAGATTTTCAGTTCAATCCTTTTTTTTTTTCTCTCCACTCGGACTAATCCACCTACGCGGCTTCTTGTATTTAAAGTGATTCGTGTATCGACTCCAATGATACTATTGTTCTGTACCATTATGGACGAAGAGCCAGGTAAGATATGCACTTCTTCGGGAATGAAAAAAAAGCGATCTACTTTCATTTGGTATTTCGGACTAAATTCCTTTGCTCCTCGATACTCAATCAAATCCTCTTTTTTGACGATTGAATCCACTTCTACAGTCCCATACTTAGTAATTCCTGAACTGCTTCTTCTGTATCGGGGATCGTCGAAATAAGCAAGAATACTATTTCTACGTAAAATACCATTTATGGGTATTTCAATCGAGATACCAGAACGAGGCATTAGTTCTTTCTCTCGTTCTTGATCATATTGGAATGGGATGATGAATCTATTTCTTCGCCTTTTCGCCAATAAATCAGAATTCTCGTGGAGAATGGCAGGATATATGAAATTCCAACGACCATTGGATATGATTCGAGCAGGTCCTGAATAATCAAGAATCTTTCCCTCTTTTTTACCGGAAGGATCTGAACTAAACAATTTGTGTCTCACTCGATCATTAGTCACTGAGAGGTCAGAACTCTCTCTCTGTTCGACAGAAAGAGAATGAATGTTCATTTGATCTTGATCCTTGTGGAGCGAAAAAGGCACTATACTAGATCTGCACGGACCCCCCGATAATATCCATAAATGACTTGTTTTAGGTAAGAGATGAACATTACCATATGTATATTCAGGTGCATGGTACACATCGGTACTCCAGTGCATTTCTCCCTCTGAGTCAGAATAAATATGTTTTCGAACTCTCTCTTTAAAATTGAAAGTGGATGTTCCAGCGCGAATCTCGGCAATCACTTGTTCTGATTCTACATATTGATCATTTTGAACTAAAAGAAAACTTTTTGGTGGAATATTCACATTATGTAGAATATCCTGACTCTCAATAGTGACATACAGGTCTATATAACATAGAAAAGCAGGATGCCCATGACGTGTACGTGTGGGATGAACCAAATCCTCATTGAATTTTATTTTTCCATTAGAGGGGGCTCGTACATGTTCTGCAGTACCACCTGTGAATACTCCACCGGTATGAAAAGTTCTTAATGTTAGTTGAGTCCCTGGTTCCCCAATTGATTGACCCGCAATGATACCTACTGCTTCTCCCAATTCGACCAGGTCACCATGAGTGGGACTCCGACCATAACATAATCGACAGATCCAAGATGTACTCCTGCAAATAAAGGGGGTTCGAATATATATTGATTGTGCTCGAAAGGTTATGAATCGATTGACAAGCCCAACCCCAATATCTTGATTTCGAGCGGCAATGCATCGTAGACCCATATATATATCGTCTGCTAATACACGACCAATTAGTGTTTGGATCAACATTTTTTCCGTCATCCCATTTCGAGGACTCACGGAAATACCTCGGATAGTGCCACAATCTGTTCTACGTACAACAATGTGTTGAACTACTTCAACAAGTCGACGCGTGAGGTATCCAGCATCTGATGTTCGTACAGCAGTATCCACAACTCCTTTGCGAGCTCCGTAGCAAGAAATGAGATATTCCGTTAAAGAAAGTCCTTCGCGTAAATTGCTTTGAATGGGTAAATCAATCATTTGTCCTTGGGGATCCGACATTAATCCTCTCATACCGACTAATTGGTGTACCTGAGATGCATTTCCCCGAGCTCCCGAAAAGGACATTATATGGACTGGATTAGAAGGATCCGTCATCCTAAAATTAGGATGCATTTCTTGTCTCAAATATTCACTTGTAGCATACCATATCTCAATGGATTGACGTAATTTTTCTACCGCGTGTACATTCCCATAATGATGGTGCTTTTCCAAAATCAAACTTTGTTGTTCAGCATCTTGGACTAGCCATCCCTTAGAAGGTATTGTTAAAAGATCATCAATTCCTAATGAAATGGATGTAGCAGTGGCTTGCTGGAAACCCATAGTCTTTACTTGATCCAGTATGTGTGATGTATATGCCATTCCGAAGTGATCTATTAATCGACTAATAAGTCGTTTCATGGCAGTTCCATCTATCACTTTATTGTGAAAGACCAGATCGGCCCGTTCCGCCATAAGTACCTCCATATTCTGTTGAGTAGGATTCGACAATAGGTTTGAGTCAGTGATTCGAAGACTTCCTTTCCTCTATCTTGATTCACGTATCAATTCAGGAATTAGGATACCGGTTGAACCGTAGAGACCCGAATTCACAAGGTATCGTATCACATAATTACTTAGCTTAGGTACCTTATGAGTAGGCTCGGCAAAACCCCTGTATGGCTTCTTCTATTTCTCGATAAAAAGAAATATGACCAATGGTGGTTCGAATGTATATACAAAGGATTTCTTTTTTGACACTTCTTACTAGTAGATAGTGCCCATAAATCTCATGATAGGTACCCAAAGATTCATATTGAACTTCGATGGGCACTTCTCTTGGGGCAATGAAACGTTGATCTAGTCGCCACCGGAGCCACAAAGGACTATCTAAATTGATTCGTTTCTGCCGGTAAGCTCCAAGTGCATCATAGGAACTACAAAAATAGGGTTCTTTTTCTTTCGTATACTTATAGTTATTATTATACTCGTAAACTGTTTCATTTTGATAGTTTCTGTGATTCCATGGATTATACCTATTTGCACAAATACCTCGACGATTTCCGATGGTTAATACATAGAGTCCAATAAGCATATCTTGGGTTGGTATGGAAATGGGATCCCCAATAGCTGGAGACAAGAGATTCATATGAGAAAACATAAGTAAACGAGCCTCTGCTTGAGCTTCCAAAGATAAAGGTACATGAACAGCCATTTGATCCCCATCAAAGTCTGCATTGAATCCCTTACGAACTAATGGATGTAAACAAATAGCACGTTCCTCCGCTAAAATAGGTTGGAACGCCTGTATGCCTAATCTATGCAGGGTGGGTGCTCTATTCAGCAATATGGGGTGCCCTTGCATAACTTCTTGAAGTATTTCCCATACAATTGGTTCTTTTTCCCGAATTTTACTTTTTGCAATCCCTATGTTGGAAGCAATATGTTGTCTGATTAGACCACGAATTACAAATGTCTGGAAAAGTTCTATTGCTATTTCTCGAGGTAATCCACATCGATGTAATGAAAGCGAAGGGCCCACGACAATGACGGAACGCCCCGAATAATCGACCCGTTTACCAAGTAGAGTCTCACGAAATCTTCCCTCTTTGCCTTCAATTACATCTGAAAACGACTTGTAAACTTTATTATGACCATCCCTCATTGGTTGCCCGCGGATCCCATTATCAAGAAGTGTATCTACGGCTTCTTGTACCAATTTCTCCTGACACATTACTGATTCCCCTGGCGTAGATCTACTTGTTGTTAATGGATCGGTAAGAGTATTGTTCCGATAGATAACTCTTCGATAGAGTTCATTAATATCCGAACTCATTGGTTTACCCCCATCTATCTGAATGATTGGTCTCAACTCCGGAGGAAGAACTGGTAATAGGCACAAAACCATCCGTTCTGGTTCTACATTTGTTCGAACAAAATGCTTAGCTAATTCCATGCGTCTAACCAAAAAATCCTTTCTTCTTCCAACTTTTCTATCTTCCCATTCATTCCCAGTGTACCTTTCTTCCCCTAATTCCTTCCATTCCACCAATGAATGATCTGTAATAATTCGCAAATCTGGATCGGCTAATTGTTCTCTGATAGCACTTGCTCCAGTAGAGATTTCTCGATTTCGAAATGTATCGAAGCCTTGGGTAGTAAAAAAAAGTGGGATGCTATATTTCCGGGATTGTATTTCATATTCGAATGAACCTCGTAATCGTAAGAAAGTCGGTTTTTTAACTATGGGCCTAGCAAAAGAAAAATTGGGATAGGTTCCTATAGGATCCCCCCCTTAAAAACCGGACATGAAGGTTTCCTCTCATCCGGCTCAAGTAGTTACACCAAATAAATAATAAATAAAGGGGGTCTCACTTTCAAATTTTGTTCTAGAAACCCCCATAAAAATCTACTCCTTACTCAAGTTCCCAGTGAGAACCAACCTATATTTCATTGATTCATTTTTACTTTATATTTTATTTTCGGAATTACTTATTCATTATTCAATTACGACATAAATAAAATGTGAAATTGTTGAGTAGCCTACGTCCCCTCGAATGATGAATCCCCTTAAAGGAATACCTTGGAACTCATAAGGGATTTACTTGTCTATGTATCGTTCCATTCGATCTTTTAGGTCCCTACTTCACCTCGACGGTTATGCTATGATGTCCCTTGAAGCATATATGCGATGGATAGATTCCTGTAACCATGTCATATTTGTTTACTTGAACAGAAAACAGAATTTATTTCTAAAAGAAATGGAGTGGCTAATTCCAAGAAAGAATTCTTTTTTTTTTTTCACGAGGTACAGCTAGCAATTCCTATTTATATGTTACGGAATCGACCATGGATCAATTCCCCCTTTATTTGGAAGTATTGAATACACCCATAATTCTGAGCTTCATGTTCTTCTTCTTCCTCTCCCAGGAGA
>NW_027519329.1:5000-15000 GCF_043159265.1 Tasmannia lanceolata
CTGAGGCTGCATCAATCGGGGATACACGACAGAAGGAATTGTTCTATCTCTAAATTTCACCTTCACCGAGCATAGGTTTATTTCAAAAATCTTTTTTCTTTGTATTACGAATCATGTCTCTTTCTCGTAAGACTGAGGTCGGTAAATCATAAATAATAAATAAATAATAATAAAAAAAAATCAAATCGCACCATCTCTGTAATAGGTAAATGCCTCTTTTTCTCTCCTGAGGTTGTCGGAATTATTCGTAATAAGATATTGGCTACAATTGAAGAGGTCTTATCAATAAAATTTCCATTTATCCGAGATCTAGGCATGGTTAACAATCCATTCCATAATTCTTCTCATTACCCCTAGAGGGAAAATGATCCCACAAACAAAGGAATTGTATAGTACGAAATCACATAAAAACAAACGGACTCATTCTAAAAAAAAAGGTGTCGACCTTCCACTCAAATTGTCCCTTTGGGGCAGGGATGGATAGGAAATATTTGAATCCGATTGTATTTCATTTAAATTAAGTATTAAGTATAAATATTAAGTAGTATACCAATGAACGGAACTATTCCTATTTTATCGAAGCTCAGGAATCAAGGAAGTTTTTCCTACAGATTCTGATGACTCTAGAAGTTTTGATTTGATTATGATCCAAAGAAAAAAAAAATCAAATCAAATAATAGAATCATTCCATGATGAAAATAGAATAAGAATAACCATCCATTTTTTGTGCATAGTGTGTATACACCACGCAATCGAAATATCAAAAAAATCCATGGGACGATTCATGAATTTGTAATAGATTGTGGGGTAGCTCATGAGAGGAATTGTTGTTGAGAAATCTGAAACTAGAAAGGAATTTTGGAATTCCTATGGAACCATAATAGTCTAAATGTAACCATAGTATAAAATAGGGTCAGTTGACTTGTTCCAATTCATTGGTTTAATCCAGTATAAATCTAAGAATAAGACGGGATCGTCTTCTTGACAAACATGAATAGATAGATTCTATCTATTTTTTTTTAATCTTTTTAATAAGATAAGAAAAAGATAAGAAAAAAAATGTTTTTTTATCCCTCGATCCTCGAGGGAAGATCTTTCTTTAATGAAAAGTTTTCTATTTTCTATTTAGAATTGATTGGTCATACCTGTATTGCAATAATACAATAATATGAATGACTCGCTATTCACTCGGTTTCTGGGTCATAATCATAAGATTATGTAGGAGAGATGGCCGAGTGGTTCAAGGCGTAGCATTGGAACTGCTATGTAGGCTTTTGTTTACCGAGGGTTCGAATCCCTCTCTCTCCGTACCTTCACCTAATTCACCAACGGTACCGACTACAATGTATCAAATCAAATAACAATTGATACGAGTATTCCAATCGTACTTTATTTGATATAGATTCTCTATTCCTAATTGCTGTGGTATGGAAAATACCGGAACGGAAAGAATGGACAAGGAATAAAAATCTCACCGCTGATCCATTTGTAATACGTGAATGGGAGAAAAATCCGGATCAAACCTCTTAGATCTATTTACTTCGGCGAAAGAAAAAAAAGGGGCTTGTCCAAAGCTTTGTTATTTTAGTTAGGTTCAAGTCTGACGGGAATAATATTCTACGACTAGCAACTCATTGATTTTCAAACCGATCCACTTAATATCTATTATTTGATTTACTAATCCTTTATATTGGGATGAATAAAGACTCAAATGTTTTGCCAACTCCTCGTGGGGGGATGAATCCATATAATTTTGAATCAGAGCTCTGGATCTTTGTTCATCCCTCATAGTAATAATATCTTGGGGTTTGCAGCGATAACTTGGGATATCTACTATACGGCCATTAACTAAAATATGTCTATGATTAACTAATTGCCTGGCTCCCGGAATGGTCGAAGCCATACCCAATCGAAAAAGGATGTTATCCAAACGCATCTCAAGTAGTTGTAGTAAAACCTGACCTGTTGACCCTTTGGCTTTCCCAGCAATACGAACATATCTAAGTAATTGTTGCTCTGTCAGACCATAATGAAAACGCAATTTTTGTTTTTCTTCTAGACGAATACGATATTGAGATCTTTTCCCGGAACGCGATTGGTTTCTAAGATCACTTCCGGATCTAGGTCTTTTCCTAGTGAGTCCCGGTAAAGCCCCTAGACGGCGTATTTTTTTGAAACGAGGCCCTCGGTAACGAGACATAAAGACTCCTTAATTTTATTGAAATTTCATTTTACAGAATAAACCTAAATTAATACTGAACTAAACGATAAACGAAGCTAAATCCACTGAAGTACTACAAAGAGGAATAAGATGAATTGTATCAATATCCGTATTATTTTGTATATTGTATATATGGGAAGTTAAGGATCCTTTTCTTGATTTGTTCTGTATAGATCAAACGGCTCCAATCCGTTTTTTATTCTTTATTCATAGTTGGAAGTTCCCGCGACATAACATAATAGATCGGTAACCCGACATTTGGAGAAAAAAAAGGGGGGGGTCTTCTCAATATTCCTTGGTCTCAAGGAAAGATGATCAATCCTGATAAAAAAAAAAAAATAGAACAAATAGAGAAAGCCGACTATCGGAATCGAACCGATGACCATCGCATTACAAATGCGGTGCTCTAACCTCTGAGCTAAGCGGGCTCATATAACAGAAATAGTGCGTGAATAGGAATTCGGGAAACTATTGGGATCTTAGTTAGCTATTAGCTATTAATAATTATTAATATTAATTATTATAAATTATTATAACATATTAATTAATATTAATAATTATTAATATAATATGAATTTTGATTTTATTTTTGATTATTTTCTATTTGATTATTTATTTTTGATTATTTCATTTATTAGTAGTCACTAGCACTAGAATTTTTTTTTTTCATTCAAATCAAATTTAAAAAACGCAAAATAATACTATATACATATGAAATAATTCTATATTCTATTATAGAATAGAATATAACTATTAGTTATAGCAGTTATAGCAGATTATATGAATTCTATTTCTATTAGAGTGTAGTTCCTAAGGAAAGGATAAGATAAGGATGCAATCCAGATCCTACTGAGATATTCCTTTTGTTTCATTCGGAAAGGGAGGAGATAGGACGAAAAAAAAAAAAAGAAGAATGAATATCGACCGTTCCAGTATTCCAAACTGCGCGGGAAAAATGAGAGGGGGGGGGAACATCTATATGTGGGATATATCCATCCATATTGAATTGCAGATACATCAATGATAGAATCATTTCTGATTGGACCAAATAATGGAATGGTCCTCCAATAGATATGAAAGAAGATGGGCAAGAAATAAAATAGGAGCAGACACTTTTTCGATATAGGAATCAGTATCTAATGAATTCAATGGTTCCAACATAAATGAAAGAAGGGGATGGGATCACAATGAGATCGAGATCTCATAAGGGGGATATGGCGAAATTGGTAGACGCTACGGGCTTGATTGGGTTGAGCCTTGGTATGGAAACCTACTAAGTGGTAACTTCCAAATTCAGAGAAACCCTGGAATTAAAAATGGGCAATCCTGAGCCAAATCCAGTTTTCTGAAAACAAGGGTTCAGAAAGCGAGAATCAAAAGAAGGATAGGTGCAGAGACTCAATGGAAGCTGTTCTAACGAACGGGGTTGACTACATTGGTAGAGGAATCCTTCTATCAAAACTCCAGAAAGGATGACCTTATTTAAGTACATAGACGTACTTAAATATCAAATGATTAATCACGACCCGAATCCGGATTTTTTGATTATTTATATGAAAAATTGCAGAATTCTTGCTAAATTAAATCGATTCCAAAAGGAAGAATCGAAGATTCAGTGATCAAATCATTTACTCCAGAGTCTGAAAGATCTTTTGAAGAACTGATTAATCGGACGAGAATAAAGATAGAGTCCCATTCTACATGTCAATACCGACAACAATGAAATTTATAGTAAGAGGAAAATCCGTCGACTTTTGAAATCATGAGGGTTCAAGTCCCTCTATCCCCAATAAAAAAAAAAAGGCCTATTTTATTCCATTCCCTAACCATTTATCCTCTTTTTTCGTCAGTGGTTCAAAATGAGCTTAGCTATGTTTCTCACTCACTCTACTCTTTCACAAATGGATCCGACCAGAAATCTTTCTCTCTTATCACAAGTCTTGTGATAGATATGATCTACGTACAAATGAACATATATGGCAAGGAATCTCCATTATTGAATCATTCACAGTCCATATCATTACTCTTACACTTACAAAGTCTTCTTTTTGAAGATCCAAGAAATTCCAAGGCTGAGGTAAGATTTTCTAATGTTTTTTGAGTCCCTTTAATTGACATAGACCCAAGCCCTCTAGTAGGATGATGCGTCGGGGATGGTCGGGATAGCTCAGCTGGTAGAGCAGAGGACTGAAAATCCTCGTGTCGCCAGTTCAAATCTGGTTCCTGGCACGTGGTTAATATATCGAATAGATACTCATACAAATGAATCGATATGGATCGGGATCCATATTCTATTCGTTAATAGTCTAGATCATGATACATACTTATCCATCTAGGGATATATCTAGATCCCCCATTTTTTTTTTTGATGGGTAAAGAAAAGAATTAGATTCTGTTCCCTCTTCTTTTTTGTTTGTTCATACTGTACCTGCTCTCGCTCAAAAAGAATGTTAATACTTCATACATATTTGAATTGAAGTTAGTTGGCTGAAAACCCAAAAGTCTAGTCTAGAGAGGAATCGAAGGGTAGGAATAGACAGGATTCATTTCAGATACAGTACAAAGAAAATCTGATCCCCTTTTCATTTCTGAATTTTGAGTTCATAATTTCATATTTTCTTTCATATTCTATTTCTTCACTTTCTCTTTCTTCACTCCCTCCTACGTGACTTTTCGGGGCCCATCTAAGTGATGTGCGCGGTACAAAGTTCATGGTGCAGAACTCTTTTGATTCATCCTATTGGCTTTGCTCATCCGAAATGGATATCTTCCAAATTGGGGAATATCAATGAAGCCCCTTTAGTAGCCCATTCATAATACTGAGATGAGAGTCCAGTTATTCTGTTTCATCTAGAACAGAACATAAAAAGATTCCTTGAATATCTGGAGTCGTAGAAGTGAATATTAGTTTCTTATCATTCAATGAGCATCTTGTATTTCATAGAAATTGGGGGCAATATAATCCTTACGTAGGGGCCAGCCTATCCAACTTTCAGGCATCAAGATACGTTTCAGGCGTGGATGATTTTCATAAGAGATTCCCAACATATCATAAGATTCCCGTTCTTGAAAATCAGCACTTTTCCAAATCCAGAAAACAGACGGGATTCTAGGATTCCTCCTTGGGGCAAATACTTTTATGCATACCTCTTCGGGTTGATCCACACCATACTGTATTCTCGTAAGATGATACACACTAGCTAACAACCCGCCCGGTGCTACATCATAAGCACACTGGGAACGTAGATAATTGTAACCATATACATATGAAATGACAGCAATGGAGTACCAATCCTCGGGCTTTATTTGTAAAGTCTCTATTCCTTGGTAATCGAAGCCCAAAGATCTATGCACTAGCTCATGCTTGACTAGCCAAGCAGATAAACGACCTTGCATCTTCTTGATCTCTCCCACATTTGTATTTGTATGAGTATTTCACATTTACGATGAAATTTATGAAGATTTACCCGCTGTTTGTTATTCTGCACAAAAGCATCCTGCCTAATTCACTAATTCGTGGGAAGATACTGAACTTTTGTATTTGAAAGATGTTTCAGTTTCAGGAGGTATTTCTGAAGTAGATGGAGATTTATAGAGTAATCCTTGATCGTAATTTCCAGTATGAGTACTGCGTCCAACATGAAACTTGTGATTGGTAGTAAAATATCGATTTTCCTGTTGAGACCCAATTTGATCTTCATAGATTTCTCGAGATACTTTCTTACGAAGTTTCGTTATAGCATCTATAACTGCCTCTGGTTTGGGTGGGCAGCCCGGCAAATAGACATCCACAGGAATTAGCTTATCGACTCCCCGAACGGTACTATAAGAATCCGTACTGAACATCCCTCCTGTAATAGTACAAGCTCCCATCGCAATGACATATTTTGGTTCAGGCATTTGCTCATATAATCTCACTAAGGAAGGCGCCATTTTCATTGTTACTGTGCCGGCTGTTAAAATGAGGTCTGCTTGCCTAGGACTCGATCTTGGTACCAATCCATAACGATCAAAGTCGAATCGCGAGCCTATTAATGAAGCAAATTCAATGAAGCAACAACTGGTACCATAGAGAAGCGGCCATAAACTGGAGAGTCTTGACCAATTCGAAAGATCATTCGATGTAGTTGAAATAACTGAATTTTGGGTTGTTTGGTCAAGTAACGGAAACTCAATAGAATTAATAACTGTCTCAATGTAATCTTTTCTTTGTTTTTGATTTTGATTGTCTGAATATTCAGGAGCTAAGACCATTCCAATGCTCCTTTTCGCCATGCATAAACTGAACCAACAATTGGGATAAGCACGAAAATGAAAGCTTCTATAAATACAGATACACCCAATACATCGAAACTCATTGCCCATGGATAAAGAAAGACCGTTTCAACATCAAAAACAACAAAAACTAGAGCAAACATGTAATAGCGAATTCGGAATTGTAACCAAGCATCCCCCATTGGTTCTATACCCGATTCATAACTAGAGAGTTTCTCTGGTCCTTCACTAATCGGGGCTAAAACTCCCGAAATTAGAAATGCTAAAATAGGAATAAGACTTGATATTATTAGAAATGCCCAGAAAATATCATATTCGTAAAGCAGAAACATAGATGCACTCTCATGAATGTGGAATATACCGAATTAGTCGATTCAAATTGGAATTGTCAATTCATCCATAACTGCTTAGTCGAAACAACAATTTTGATCGAACCACATAGTTGAGTTTGTTTGCTGCGGGTCATGCCTCGTTTCAAGATTCATCCAATAGAATCCCACTTACCCTTTCTTCAATTCTATTTAGATATGGTGTAGACATATTATGTTCTTGTACAAATAAGACTCTCTCACTTTACCTTGGGTTTTCTATAAAAAAAAAAATAAATGAAAGAATATTTTCATTTTCATCAAAAATGAATAAAAAAAAGATTAATTCAATATTAATTATATTATCTATAATTATGTGAAAATAAAATGGAAATATTCCATTTTCAATGAAAATATTCAATGAATATAATATAATAATATAATAAAATCAAAGAAGAGGTCTGGCTCATTTTTTTTTTTCTCTTTTGTAGTAGAATGCCTAGCTCGGGATTTAGGGTATATTCTACTCGGTTGGCGTTGGTGTATTCTTTTCATTAAGATCGGGGTATAGAATCATTGTTTCTATTGATTCGATATGAATACATAAACAGAAACAGAATGCATCGACCAATTAGACTCTCTCCTTGTCCCAGATTTATACTTAATTGATTTGATTCAATCTTCAATCTGTTGAATTATGAGGAACCCTTACATAGAACAACTCATGGGTTCCTATACCCAAATTAGATACTTTTGACCTGTACTATCCCGACAGGACCCCCCAGAAACAATCGAGTTATTTAAATCGAGTTAAAAGTCTTGAAAGAGTCATCCTATTTCGGACCCATTTCTAGTACCCAAAATCGCTATTTGGAATGACTCGAAATACTTATTAATGTAATAACACCTAGTAAGACCAACCAATGGGTTAGGTTTCGTGACAATCAAAAGAGGTTTCGTTTGAAGCAAACCCACACAATGGAGCGTACCACAATGGTAGAGTCGGCCGAATCATAAATTATCTACAGAAGATAGCTCTGATGGAATCACGCGTTGTCGAACAATTCGACAGACCAAATCCCCAAAAACACTCATAGAAATAGAAGAGAGCACAAACGTTGATACCTTTAGGACCAATTCATTATTTCTGAAACAATGAATTTGGGTTGTTGTTCCACCAAAGAGCGATCAGTCGGGGGATTGGATTCCTAACTCATCCAAGTTCAAACAGACCCCTAATCTTCTTGCATAAAGTCTGCATCGGTAGAATCGACAGAATTGAAATGATGAGCAATTGGATTGGAGTAGGTTGGGATACAAAAAAATAAGTATTGTACAGAAAGATAAAAATAACTAAACTACTTGCTTTGCCTTTGCTAGGCCGGCTATACGAAGAAAAGTCTAGTCTATTTTACAATGTTTACAATGAAACTTACCGAAGAGCTTTCTTTTTGAAACTCTGGCTTTTCTACAAATACAAGAACAGGTCCTAGATCCGTGTGACTTACTATTACTATTAGATTCGATTTTGTTGGGTCAGGTTGGGGTTTTTGGCTAGGCTCGTGTTATGATTTTGACTTCATAATCAATTGGCTTGGGTATACCAAACCAAAGAAAAGGTGTATCACTCAATCTTTGATCATGGACAAGAAAAAGAGGAAACAAGCCATATGTCATTCCCCCACGAAAATGAATGAAGAAGAATTGGTTTGGGTATTCGAGATTCGAAAATACCGATCCGGTTGGATCCATTGGAATGAATTATTTTTTTTTTTTCATTTTCATGCCCCGAGGGATCGCCGTGAGCATGTGGAAATGATTCCATTTCCATGGACCAACCCACTGGCCATCTGCAAGCACGCACTAATGAGGAAACGAAAACTATACAAAAATGCAAAAATGTATAGGGCTATACGGACTCGAACCGTAGACTTTCTCGGTAAAACAGATCAAACTGATTATTATCGAAATGATTCGAACTGTTTCAAAGACCCAACATGCATTTTTTCGCATTGGGCTCTTTCATCAACTGATAGAAAGATCAGTTGAGTCCACCATATTTTTTCTTGACAGGAAGATAACGAGATGGCTCCATGTGCTCTGGATTCATTATTTGTATTCTGATCCAGGAGCAATACCAAAGTGTTTCAAAGAAGGGTTACCTTGACGTAGGTCTGCCTCCGGCCTAGATCAACCTAAGATAGAGTCTCTATCGCTCCGCTCCAACAGTCAAATAGGGTACTTCATACACCTTAAAGCTCATAGGACGAAAAGAGGTTGTTTTGAGGTCCTTATACTCATTATGCCTAGCATTGAATAGACTGGGTATTCACCTTATCAATGATCAAATCAATGATGGGTTCCGTTTGGCACATAAATTGGTGCTTGAATCGGACCGAATCAAATATTTGTCAGGCTACTGTTCTCTTGTTCCTTCGAATCCATGGAGTAAGACATCGATTTCTCCATAGAATCAATTCTGTTGATTGCATGATGGACTCCCCTGAAAAAGCATTGGCGCACGTGTAAACGAGGTGCTCTACCTAACTGAGCTATAGCCCTTGTCATAGATATCTTAACATCTAGAGAATTTATTGTCAAGATGGATATTCCATGATCCCACATGATAGCTCTCTGATCCTTTTCCTGCCAAGGATTGGTATTGCTTAGAAGTAAGATTCCATCTATAATTCCCGATGTGATGGGTCCCATTTTTTTTTTTTTCTTTATGATGATAAATGACCTACTTAACCCAGTGGTTAGAGTATTGCTTTCATACGGCAGGAGTCATTGGTTCAAATCCAATAGTAGGTAGAGCTTATTAGATACCGGAGTCGATGGTCTCTAATAAGTTTTTCTACCCACCTTCTTTTCTTTTTTTTTTTTTTTCGTTGCATCAGATTACACTTGATTGTATCCAATTGGCGGAATCCAAATATGGTGTATAAGCAGAACTTCTTTTGATTATTCTGATGCAACGATTAGTACGAAATAACATTGATAGCCTCTACTCGTGTCCTAGCTCTTCGGAGAGCTAGATTCGCCTCAATTTCTTGTCTCTTGCCTTCAGCTCTACTCAAGCTAGCTTCGGCTATTTCAAGAGTTCGCTGAGCTTCTTGCGGATCAATGTCACTACCCCTCTCCGCATCATTTACTAAAATGGTGATCTCATTATTGCCTATTCTAGCGAAACCAC
>NW_027519329.1:20000-30180 GCF_043159265.1 Tasmannia lanceolata
TTCTAATTATCTGAATTCTAGTTATCTGAATAGTGGGTCTAAGAGTAACAATCGCTATTATGATCGTTACATGTATGATATTAAATATAGTTGGAATAATCACATTAATAGTTGCATTGATAGTTATCTTCATCCTGAAATCAGTATTGAGAGTTATATTTCAAGTAGTAGCGACAATTACGGTGACAGTTACATTTCTAGTTTCATTTGTAATGAAAGTGTAAGTGTTAGTGACAATGGGAGTTCAAGTATAAGAACTAGTGGTAATGGCAGCGATTTCAATATAAGAGGAAGATCTAATGATTTCGATATAAATAAAAAATACAGACATTTATGGGTTCAATGCGAAAATTGTTATGGATTAAATTATAAGAAATTTTTTAGGTCAAAAATGAATATTTGTGAACAATGTGGATATCATTTGAAAATGAGTAGTTCAGATAGAATCGAACTTTCGATTGATCCGGGCACTTGGGATCCTATGGATGAAGACATGGTCTCTATCGACCCCATTGAATTTCACTCGGAGGAGGAACCTTATAGAGATCGTATCGATTCTTATCAAAGAAAGACAGGTTTAACCGAGGCTGTTCAAACAGGCATAGGTCAACTAAATGGTATTCCCATAGCAATTGGGGTTATGGATTTTCAGTTCATGGGGGGTAGTATGGGATCCGTAGTAGGCGAGAAAATAACCCGTTTGATCGAGTATGCTACTAATGGATCTCTACCTATTATTATGGTGTGTGCTTCTGGAGGAGCACGCATGCAAGAAGGAAGTTTGAGCTTGATGCAAATGGCGAAAATATCTTCCGCTTCATATAATTATCAATCAAATAAAAAGTTATTCTATGTATCAATCCTTACATCTCCTACAACCGGTGGAGTGACAGCCAGTTTTGGTATGTTGGGAGATATCATTATTGCCGAGCCCAATGCCTACATTGCATTTGCGGGTAAAAGAGTAATTGAACAAACATTGAATAAGACAGTACCCGACGGTTCACAAGCGGCTGAGTATTCATTCCATAAGGGCTTATTCGATTCAATCGTACCACGTAATCCTTTAAAGGGTGTTCTGAGTGAATTATTTCAGCTACATGGTTTCTTTCCTTTGAATCAAAATTCAAGTAATGAAAACCTATAAAGAATAAAATAAATCGAATCGAAGTGTTGTATATTTCTATATCTCCCGAGAACCTCCATTTTTGACTTGACTATGAATTCCTGTTGGATCAGATTCTAACGAATTTTTGGGGAACTCATAATAAACCCCTTATTCTCCTTATTAAAATAAAAAGATAAGGACGGGAGAACAAGAATAATAAAGCGGATTATCATACGTATATTTCGTGTAGAAAGATGAATAGGTACATTTATTTAGTTCTACATTCCTTGAACTTATTATATACTTATAATACTTATAATAGATAGACTTATCATAAGATATCTTTTATAACAGGAGATATCTTTTATAACAGGTACAAATATTAAATCGAGGCACCTATTCTATGACAGATCTCAACTTACCCTCTATTTTTGTGCCTTTAGTGGGCCTAGTATTTCCGGCAATTGCAATGGCGTCTTTATCTCTTCATGTTCAAAAAAACAAGATTGTTTAGATCCGATGGGACTAAATCTCATCAATTTATTTCAACACTTGGACTTGGATCATAATACAGATACCTATTTAGTGGAATATGGTACGATATGTGGCTCCCCTCGAACACAAAAATAATACAAATAACAAATAAAAAGGAAAAGGCTGTTATGTTATGCATGCAGATACATGATCTATGGATAAATGCATGTATAT
This sequence comes from Tasmannia lanceolata, assembly GCF_043159265.1. Taxonomy (NCBI): domain Eukaryota; kingdom Viridiplantae; phylum Streptophyta; class Magnoliopsida; order Canellales; family Winteraceae; genus Tasmannia; species Tasmannia lanceolata. The sequence goes on from NW_027519329.1 coordinate 21,817, forward strand.
GCGGGTATAGCTGTTTTAAAATAGATCGGCGGATATCTATATCTGAAATAGAAAGTAAATGTATCTATATGTTATGTAGATATACATAATGGGATCATATGAAGGGGATGTTATTATTTTATATCTAACCAATTCGATGAATTACTGCTAAGGGTTCACATCATAATAGTGCTAGTTGATGAGAGTTACTTCGGGAGCCAAAAAGGTAAAGTCAAATTCATTTGGCTTATTCTCTCAATTCCAATAGAATGCAACTGGATCTAGTATGAACTGGCGATCAGAACGTATATGGATAGAACTTATAACGGGGTCTCGAAAAACAAGTAATTTCTGCTGGGCCTTTATCCTTTTTTTAGGTTCGCTAGGATTCTTATTGGTTGGAACTTCCAGTTATCTTGGTAGGAATTTGATATCCTTATTCCCGTCTCAGCAAATAATTTTTTTTCCACAAGGGATCGTGATGTCTTTTTATGGGATCGCGGGTCTGTTCATTAGTTCCTATTTGTGGTGCACAATTTCGTGGAATGTGGGTAGTGGTTATGATCGATTCGATAGAAAAGAAGGGGTCGTGTGTATTTTTCGTTGGGGATTTCCTGGAATAAATCGTCGAATCTTCCTTCGATTTCTTATGAGAGATATCCAGTCGATCAGAATGGAAGTTAAAGAGGGCCTTTATTCCCGTCGTGTCCTTTATATGGAAATTAGAGGCCAGGGAGCTATCCCCTTGACTCGAACTGATGAGAATTTGACTCCACGAGAAATTGAACAAAAAGCTGCCGAATCGGCCTATTTCTTGCGTGTACCAATTGAAGTATTTTGAAATAAACTGTGATGAAGAATGAATGTTTTCTTTCTCAGTATGAGGGAAGGAGCTCAGGAATCCCCTTTTACTTTTAATATAAGCGAAGTTTCTTCGGAACGTTCATTCGAGCAAATCATGTTAGATTCTATTTCACCCGTTCTGTTGGTAATGCCGCTGTACTGTGGCCTATAGAATAAAGCAAGCAAGCAGGCATATATGGAACAACCATAATAAGAAGCAAGTTTTGTCCACCAAAACTATTTTTATGCATATGGAACTCAACTCAATTCTTTCATATTAGTAAGAAGTCCAATAAGTATGTATTCATCACACATATCAGAACATTTCGGAATACAGTACAGAATTCATCTTTTTAGGCCCAATATTTTGAATTGATACGTTAGATACAGATGGATCATCTCTCATAAATTATCTCCCTTTTGTCATTTGTCAATCGATCTTTCTTTTTATCTTATCCTCTCTTTTGCTCCTTGATGGCCAAACGATTGGATCTTTCATAACCATCCAATTTCTCTCTCCTTTTGCCACTCCTTTCGGATTTCATCATCAATATTCTTCAAAAATATCCCTTCAATTATTCCTGGGCTGTGGGTAGCCAGCCAAACATTTCGAAATAATTGATTGATCGAGGGGGAGTTTTTTTGTCTCAAAATCCGAATAATATTCATTACTTCAAGTGGTTGCATTCATCGAAAGGAACAAATGAAGATGCAATTGGTTCGAATTTGACCATGGGATATCTGGAAACAATATTTGATTATTTCTTTCATTTGAAATGGGCCCTTATTTTTTCATTTCATTTTTATTTGATTCTATTTCTATATTCTTTCCAGATCCAAGGACTAAACAATGAAAAAAAAAAAAGTGCCAAAAAAGAAAAAAGCATTGACTCCCCTCCCATATCTTGCATCTATAGTCTTTTTGCCCTGGTGGATCTCTCTCTCATTTAATAAAAGTCTGGAACCTTGGGTTACTCATTGGTGGAATACCAGGCAATCCGAAACTTTTTTGAATGATATTCAAGAAAATAACGTTCTAGAAAGATTCATAGAATTAGAAGAACTATTCCTGTTGGACGAAATGATAAAGGACTACCAGGAGACACAGATACAAAAGTTTCGTATAGGAATCCACAAAGAAACGATACAATTGATCAAAATGCACAATGAAGATCATATCCATATCATTTTGGATTTCTCGGCAAATATAATCTGTTTCGCTATTCTAAGCGGTTATTCTATTCTGGGTAATGAAGAACTTCTCATTTTGAATTCTTGGGTTCAGGAATTCCTCTATAACTTAAGTGACACAATAAAAGCTTTTTCTATTCTTTTATTAACTGATTTATGTATCGGATTCCACTCGCCTTATGGTTGGGAACTAATGATTGGCTCGATCTACAAAGATTTTGGATTTTCCCATAACGATCAAATTATATCTGGTCTTGTTTCTACCTTTCCAGTCATTCTAGATACAATTTTGAAATATTGGATCTTCCATTATTTAAATCGTGTATCTCCTTCACTTGTAGTCATTTATCATTCAATGAATGAATGAAGAACTCATTTGATCCGCTGATATCAATCAAATAATCCCACTCTTTATACTTTTACCCGTCCAGGGAATTCGATTCCTCCTATATTCCAGTACAATTATTCCAGTACAATATCAGAATCGTGGATAGGGAACTATACTATACTAACTATATTAGCTACCTACCTAATTTATTGTAGAAATTTCCGGGATCAATGATTGGACCATGCAAAATAGAAATACCTTTTCTTGGGTAAAGGAACAAATGACTCGATTCATTTCCGTATCGATCATGATATATGTAATAACTAGGACATCTATTTCAAATGCATATCCTATTTTTGCGCAGCAGGGTTATGAAAATCCACGAGAAGCAACTGGGCGTATTGTATGTGCCAATTGCCATTTAGCTAATAAACCCGTGGATATTGAGGTTCCACAAGCTGTGCTTCCTGATACTGTATTTGAAGCAGTTGTTAGAATCCCTTATGATATGCAACTGAAACAAGTTCTTGCTAATGGTAAAAAGGGGTCTTTGAATGTGGGGGCTGTTCTTATTTTACCCGATGGATTCGAATTAGCTCCCCCCGATCGTATTTCTCCCGAGATGAAAGAAAAGATAGGCACTCTGTCTTTTCAGAGTTATCGCCCCACTAAAAAAAATATTCTTGTGATAGGTCCTGTTCCTGGTCAGAAATATAGTGAAATCGTCTTTCCCATTCTTTCTCCGGACCCTGCTACTAAGAAAGACGTTAACTTCTTAAAATATCCTATATACGTAGGTGGGAACAGGGGAAGGGGCCAGATTTATCCCGATGGGGGTAAGAGTAACAATACAGTCTATAATGCTACAGGAGCGGGTATAGTAAGCAGAATAGTACGTAAAGAAAAAGGGGGGTATGAAATAACCATAGCTGATGCATCGGATGGACACCAAGTAATTGATATTATACCTCCAGGACCGGAACTTCTTGTTTCAGAGGGTGAATCTATCAAGCTTGATCAACCATTAACGAGTAATCCTAATGTGGGTGGATTTGGTCAGGGAGATGCAGAAATAGTACTTCAAGATCCATTACGTGTCCAAGGGTTGTTGTTCTTTTTGGTATCTGTTATTCTGGCACAAATCTTTTTGGTTCTTAAAAAGAAACAGTTTGAGAAGGTTCAATTGTCCGAAATGAATTTCTAGATACATGGATCCATCAAATTGGTAAAAAGAGACGAACTATTGTTGATCGATGCAATTATGTATGATCAAAAAAATAATGAAAAGCTTTTTTCTTTATACTGTTTTTCGGCGAGATGTCAGGAATTGTTTGTGCCCCGTTCCTAGTAATAATATGTATATTCTGAAGAAGGCTACTTGACATTTTTTTTTTTTTCAAAAAAAAAATTGGAGTGGTGTGACTATGCCAGGCCTCTTAATCCCAGATTATAAATGCCATGTAATGCATCAATAGTTTTTGATTCTATTGTACCTAATAGAATCGAATTCTATTAGATAATAGGCAAGGAAGAAAATAAATGGCAAGGAATAAATGAAAGTAACAAATGATTCTAGGAGGGATTGCTCGTCTTACTAATCTTCCACACAAGAAAAGGAATTTTTCACCCTTTTCCTGTGTGGAAATAATAATGATTCTTGATCCTGTTCGTTAAAGATTACGATTTTCTTTTCCAGGACTATTATAACCTCTTTCTTTAGATTCATAAGCAGTAGTGGACAAACAAAAAAAAAGGGGGGGGCGGGGGGAATCACTCATTGAGCAAATAGAACTTCTTCAATGAACTTATAAAAAAAAAAAAAGCAAATTTTCGCTGTGATGAGATAATCAATAAGGATTTGGATATGTGCAAAAATCCAAGATTTTCACTTTTTTTTTTTCACCACACTCGGGCATTAAATTAAGTGTCTTTTGCTTGAAATTTTATTTATGGAGTAAGGTTCATTTCCATACTAATTGGAATTGATTTGAAGAATGTCTCATCTGTAGAAATCCATATTGTGTCATCCATAAAATCGATTGATTCCTTCTTTCTTCTTGCTTCGGAAGAGTCCGTCCATACTATAGAGGAACAGATACTATGACAATCAAGGGATTAAATTCTTCAAAAACATCATTAGAAACAAAGGAATGGGGTGGTTTTAAACATCGGATCGAAGCAAAGGATCCGTTTTGTCATTTCTACGAATCAAATATTCTTCTTATGTTGACTGAATGAATTTCCAACCTTTATGTTATGAAATGGATCAAAGTCTCGCTGGAAGAGTAAGAACTCAACAGGACCTTACCCCTCTTTGTTTTGTCTGATTCGAGGGGTAAGGTCCTGTTGAGTTCTTACTTTTTCATGTCCACAATCCGGTTCTCATCCGATCACTATAGGGATGAGCCCAATCCGGAGTATGAACCGTAAAAGAAAATACCTATTGAACCAATCACAGGAATACCAGTTACAGTACCTATCAGCCAAAGAGGAATCCTTCCAGTAGTATCGGCCATTTACCCCGCTTCCCTCCACATTTCATCAAGTGGTCATGCTAGAGACATAAACAGTCATGGATAATTATGAGGATGATATCCTTCCGAATGGGATAAGAGAATTCCTACTATTCTCTTTCTTTCTCTCAATTGAAGAAATAATTGGAAAATAAAACAGCAAGTACAAAAATGAGTAATAACCCCCAGTAGAGGCTGGTACGATTCAATTCAACATTTTGTTCGTTCGGGTTTGATTGTGTCGTAGCTCTATAATTCAGATTAGGTTTATCGTTGGATGAACTGCATTGCTGATATTGACCCCAAAAAAGAAACGGTAGGTACAGCCAGTCCGTGAACGGCCAACCAGCGCACTGTAAAAATTGGATAGGTTCGATCTATGGTCATTGAGGGCCTCCTAAAAGGATCTACTAAATTCATCGAGTTGTTCCAAAGGGTCAAAACGGCCAGTTATTAATGGAATCCCCTGTCGGCTCTCTGTGAAATACTCGTTTGGCCGAGGGCTTCCAAACACATCATAAGCTAAACCCGTGCTGACGAATAACCAACCCGCAATGAATAGGGAAGGTATAGTAATACTATGAATAACCCAGTATCGAATACTGGTGATAATATCAGCAAAAGAACGTTCTCCCGTGCTTCCAGACATGCTGAGCTCCACATATTCTTGTACAGTCAAAGGGGGATCGATTCCTTGAAAGATGGGATCAGTAAATGGAAAACTACTGATATTTCATCTTTGTGAGATCGTCAATATTGTACCGAAGGTGTATTTAGAGTATACCGAATCAGTATAGCTATCCTTCCTCTGACACAGCAACGCAGTTTCAATCAGTATCGAAAAGAAATGGTACATAATTCCCCTTTTCCTTTCTTGTTACTTGTCTATGCGGAACCGCGTGTCATTCAATCAAAAATTGATCAAATTTCTGTAGTATAGGGTTTCAAGTATTGGCTTTGGACTAGAAACTGAAGTTCTTAGTAAAGTTTGAGTCAACGGGTTCTAGTTCTAATAATTAATGAACGAGATTATCATATTCCACACAATTCAATTAGATGCAAAATATAGAAATCCCCTCTCATGGTTGTAGAAAAGATATTTTTCTTTTTTTCTAATCCTTTCATTTCAAGTAATTGGTTGGTTCTACAGTAGTAGATAGTATTCGATGAAAGAAAGAGAAGAAACAATAAATAGTTTGAACAATCAATATTCGTGATGCAACCATTACTGGATTAGATCCAAAGGTTCCTTCTTGACCTAGCTACAAGGATGGAACTCCATGATATGGAAAGACAGACTGTGGAACCTAAAAGGATAATAGGAATTGATAAATTGAAAAAGAAAAGAAATAAATGGTCAAAATGGAAATTCTTTTGAAATCCAATTCTTTTATTCTATAGTTATTCAAAGATAATTTCATTTTTGAATGAAGTTACACGACACAGTTCTTCTGACTATTACTTTACTCACGAGTTGCTCAATGAATCTGTTGATTTGAAATCCCGACATTGGTAGATGTCACAGATGATAAATCAATCTTTTTTTTTTTTTTCTACCTCTGCTACTCTATCTTTGTCAGTGCCGTCTATAATGACTGATGAATCAAGAACTTTCAATTGGAACTGATTCTGTCAATTGGTATTTTTTCTGATCATCACATCTCGCAAAAATTGAAACTTAGGTAAGTGCTTTATAAACATATGTAAAAAAAAAAGAACGTATCTCATTTAGCTCCTTCATGCCCACTATAACTAGTTATTTCGGTTTTCTACTAGCTGCTTCAACTATAACCCCAGCTCTATTGATTGGTCTGAGCAAGATACGACTTATTTGAAATTAATTGAATGAATAATTCATCAAAATAAATAGTTCTGTGAGATTTCAGGTATTCGATAGTTCCTTCCCGCGTTAATTACCAATTCTTGATCATTGAGATTCATGGGTGATTCGGAGTAATATTTAGGGATAGATATTACCTCTATTTTTACCCTTTCCAACAAATTGAAATGATTGAAGTTTTTCTATTTGGAATCGTCTTAGGTCTAATTCCTATTACTTTGGCCGGATTATTCGTAACTGCATATTTACAATACAGACGCGGAGATCAGTTGGACCTTTGATTGAGTAACATCTCTTTTTTGATTGACCTCCTTCTTAAGCTGCAGGAGGTCAAATTCAGGTTGCAGTTCAAGTTAGTAAAGTTATTTTATTGTGATTCAACATTACAAAAACAGAATCACGCTCTGTAGGATTTGAACCTACGACATCGGGTTTTGGAGACCCACGTTCTACCGAACTGAACTAAGAGCGCTTTCTTATGACAGGAGATACAACTGTAAAGAAAGGGATTCTTTTTGTACCCCCAATACACCTTGCATGCATGTAGTATCATAAAATGCAAAATTATGTCCAGTCCAGTCCAATTTGAATCGATCTCAACTGATCCCTCGTTACTGCCCATAGGAGAAGTAATAGGTAGGGATGACAGGATTTGAACCCGTGACATTTTGTACCCAAAACAAACGCGCTACCAAGCTGCGCTACATCCCTTTCAATTGTTGTACAGTTTCATTGTAGGGAATCCTTGTCTTGTTTTCCACATCGTTATTTCCTAATATCTAGAGACAATTTCTCTTGCCATTTCTTCTTTTTGATTTCATATAATCAAAGAATTATATACATATGAAACCTAACGTATAAAAAAATGAATATTTATCGGTAATGCTCAGTAAGAAAGGGTCATCTTTTTCTGTTTTAGGGACAAGTAGATCTAATCCACCGGATTATTGTACATATTCATTTTCATTTTAGTTCGGGATTAGGGATTTCGTGTACAAATACAAGTGATCTTTAGCTACAGATACATCTGATCATATATGTATTCCAATAAAGAAGGAGGATTTTCAATGCGAGATATAAAAACATATCTCTCCGTGGCACCTGTGCTAACTACGCTATGGTTCGGGTCTTTAGCAGGTCTATTGATAGAGATCAATCGTTTATTCCCAGATGCGTTGACATTCCCCTTTTTTTCATTCTAGTTATTGACATGGGAAGGGGTGAAGAAGATTAGAGATACAACAAATTCTCTGTGACTAATCCACCCTTTTGAATTTTTTTTTTAAGTTGTTTAGGAAGGAAAGAGAAAGAAAAGTGGATTAAACCTCAGCGAAACTCGGGCTCAGCATAGAATTAATAGAGGGAGAACAGAAATAGAAATGTGGGTCTAGGACAGGCTGTTCAAGAGCATACAAGATAGTAAATGAAATACTGACTGGGATTAGAAATAATGGATAGTTAGAAATAATTGTATTACTTATTATTACTCTATTGATTGCAGCGAAATCTTTCATAATTGGATTTCGAGTTATCAGTTAGCAACTTCTATTTATTTTTCCTTCTTTTCGTATTCTTCGATTCAGATCGAAAATAGAAGAGTGGAGGGAATCCAAAATCCAAAGGAGGTTCATGGCCAAGGGTAAAGATGTCAGAATAAGAGTTATTTTGGA
>NW_027519330.1:0-7500 GCF_043159265.1 Tasmannia lanceolata
ATTACAGGAGGGATGTTCAGTACGGATTCTTATAGTACCGTTCGGGGAGTCGATAAGCTAATTCCTGTGGATGTCTATTTGCCGGGCTGCCCACCCAAACCAGAGGCAGTTATAGATGCTATAACGAAACTTCGTAAGAAAGTATCTCGAGAAATCTATGAAGATCAAATTGGGTCTCAACAGGAAAATCGATATTTTACTACCAATCACAAGTTTCATGTTGGACGCAGTACTCATACTGGAAATTACGATCAAGGATTACTCTATAAATCTCCATCTACTTCAGAAATACCTCCTGAAACTGAAACATCTTTCAAATACAAAAGTTCAGTATCTTCCCACGAATTAGTGAATTAGGCAGGATGCTTTTGTGCAGAATAACAAACAGCGGGTAAATCTTCATAAATTTCATCGTAAATGTGAAATACTCATACAAATACAAATGTGGGAGAGATCAAGAAGATGCAAGGTCGTTTATCTGCTTGGCTAGTCAAGCATGAGCTAGTGCATAGATCTTTGGGCTTCGATTACCAAGGAATAGAGACTTTACAAATAAAGCCCGAGGATTGGTACTCCATTGCTGTCATTTCATATGTATATGGTTACAATTATCTACGTTCCCAGTGTGCTTATGATGTAGCACCGGGCGGGTTGTTAGCTAGTGTGTATCATCTTACGAGAATACAGTATGGTGTGGATCAACCCGAAGAGGTATGCATAAAAGTATTTGCCCCAAGGAGGAATCCTAGAATCCCGTCTGTTTTCTGGATTTGGAAAAGTGCTGATTTTCAAGAACGGGAATCTTATGATATGTTGGGAATCTCTTATGAAAATCATCCACGCCTGAAACGTATCTTGATGCCTGAAAGTTGGATAGGCTGGCCCCTACGTAAGGATTATATTGCCCCCAATTTCTATGAAATACAAGATGCTCATTGAATGATAAGAAACTAATATTCACTTCTACGACTCCAGATATTCAAGGAATCTTTTTATGTTCTGTTCTAGATGAAACAGAATAACTGGACTCTCATCTCAGTATTATGAATGGGCTACTAAAGGGGCTTCATTGATATTCCCCAATTTGGAAGATATCCATTTCGGATGAGCAAAGCCAATAGGATGAATCAAAAGAGTTCTGCACCATGAACTTTGTACCGCGCACATCACTTAGATGGGCCCCGAAAAGTCACGTAGGAGGGAGTGAAGAAAGAGAAAGTGAAGAAATAGAATATGAAAGAAAATATGAAATTATGAACTCAAAATTCAGAAATGAAAAGGGGATCAGATTTTCTTTGTACTGTATCTGAAATGAATCCTGTCTATTCCTACCCTTCGATTCCTCTCTAGACTAGACTTTTGGGTTTTCAGCCAACTAACTTCAATTCAAATATGTATGAAGTATTAACATTCTTTTTGAGCGAGAGCAGGTACAGTATGAACAAACAAAAAAGAAGAGGGAACAGAATCTAATTCTTTTCTTTACCCATCAAAAAAAAAAATGGGGGATCTAGATATATCCCTAGATGGATAAGTATGTATCATGATCTAGACTATTAACGAATAGAATATGGATCCCGATCCATATCGATTCATTTGTATGAGTATCTATTCGATATATTAACCACGTGCCAGGAACCAGATTTGAACTGGCGACACGAGGATTTTCAGTCCTCTGCTCTACCAGCTGAGCTATCCCGACCATCCCCGACGCATCATCCTACTAGAGGGCTTGGGTCTATGTCAATTAAAGGGACTCAAAAAACATTAGAAAATCTTACCTCAGCCTTGGAATTTCTTGGATCTTCAAAAAGAAGACTTTGTAAGTGTAAGAGTAATGATATGGACTGTGAATGATTCAATAATGGAGATTCCTTGCCATATATGTTCATTTGTACGTAGATCATATCTATCACAAGACTTGTGATAAGAGAGAAAGATTTCTGGTCGGATCCATTTGTGAAAGAGTAGAGTGAGTGAGAAACATAGCTAAGCTCATTTTGAACCACTGACGAAAAAAGAGGATAAATGGTTAGGGAATGGAATAAAATAGGCCTTTTTTTTTTTATTGGGGATAGAGGGACTTGAACCCTCATGATTTCAAAAGTCGACGGATTTTCCTCTTACTATAAATTTCATTGTTGTCGGTATTGACATGTAGAATGGGACTCTATCTTTATTCTCGTCCGATTAATCAGTTCTTCAAAAGATCTTTCAGACTCTGGAGTAAATGATTTGATCACTGAATCTTCGATTCTTCCTTTTGGAATCGATTTAATTTAGCAAGAATTCTGCAATTTTTCATATAAATAATCAAAAAATCCGGATTCGGGTCGTGATTAATCATTTGATATTTAAGTACGTCTATGTACTTAAATAAGGTCATCCTTTCTGGAGTTTTGATAGAAGGATTCCTCTACCAATGTAGTCAACCCCGTTCGTTAGAACAGCTTCCATTGAGTCTCTGCACCTATCCTTCTTTTGATTCTCGCTTTCTGAACCCTTGTTTTCAGAAAACTGGATTTGGCTCAGGATTGCCCATTTTTAATTCCAGGGTTTCTCTGAATTTGGAAGTTACCACTTAGTAGGTTTCCATACCAAGGCTCAACCCAATCAAGCCCGTAGCGTCTACCAATTTCGCCATATCCCCCTTATGAGATCTCGATCTCATTGTGATCCCATCCCCTTCTTTCATTTATGTTGGAACCATTGAATTCATTAGATACTGATTCCTATATCGAAAAAGTGTCTGCTCCTATTTTATTTCTTGCCCATCTTCTTTCATATCTATTGGAGGACCATTCCATTATTTGGTCCAATCAGAAATGATTCTATCATTGATGTATCTGCAATTCAATATGGATGGATATATCCCACATATAGATGTTCCCCCCCCCTCTCATTTTTCCCGCGCAGTTTGGAATACTGGAACGGTCGATATTCATTCTTCTTTTTTTTTTTTTCGTCCTATCTCCTCCCTTTCCGAATGAAACAAAAGGAATATCTCAGTAGGATCTGGATTGCATCCTTATCTTATCCTTTCCTTAGGAACTACACTCTAATAGAAATAGAATTCATATAATCTGCTATAACTGCTATAACTAATAGTTATATTCTATTCTATAATAGAATATAGAATTATTTCATATGTATATAGTATTATTTTGCGTTTTTTAAATTTGATTTGAATGAAAAAAAAAAATTCTAGTGCTAGTGACTACTAATAAATGAAATAATCAAAAATAAATAATCAAATAGAAAATAATCAAAAATAAAATCAAAATTCATATTATATTAATAATTATTAATATTAATTAATATGTTATAATAATTTATAATAATTAATATTAATAATTATTAATAGCTAATAGCTAACTAAGATCCCAATAGTTTCCCGAATTCCTATTCACGCACTATTTCTGTTATATGAGCCCGCTTAGCTCAGAGGTTAGAGCACCGCATTTGTAATGCGATGGTCATCGGTTCGATTCCGATAGTCGGCTTTCTCTATTTGTTCTATTTTTTTTTTTTTATCAGGATTGATCATCTTTCCTTGAGACCAAGGAATATTGAGAAGACCCCCCCCTTTTTTTTCTCCAAATGTCGGGTTACCGATCTATTATGTTATGTCGCGGGAACTTCCAACTATGAATAAAGAATAAAAAACGGATTGGAGCCGTTTGATCTATACAGAACAAATCAAGAAAAGGATCCTTAACTTCCCATATATACAATATACAAAATAATACGGATATTGATACAATTCATCTTATTCCTCTTTGTAGTACTTCAGTGGATTTAGCTTCGTTTATCGTTTAGTTCAGTATTAATTTAGGTTTATTCTGTAAAATGAAATTTCAATAAAATTAAGGAGTCTTTATGTCTCGTTACCGAGGGCCTCGTTTCAAAAAAATACGCCGTCTAGGGGCTTTACCGGGACTCACTAGGAAAAGACCTAGATCCGGAAGTGATCTTAGAAACCAATCGCGTTCCGGGAAAAGATCTCAATATCGTATTCGTCTAGAAGAAAAACAAAAATTGCGTTTTCATTATGGTCTGACAGAGCAACAATTACTTAGATATGTTCGTATTGCTGGGAAAGCCAAAGGGTCAACAGGTCAGGTTTTACTACAACTACTTGAGATGCGTTTGGATAACATCCTTTTTCGATTGGGTATGGCTTCGACCATTCCGGGAGCCAGGCAATTAGTTAATCATAGACATATTTTAGTTAATGGCCGTATAGTAGATATCCCAAGTTATCGCTGCAAACCCCAAGATATTATTACTATGAGGGATGAACAAAGATCCAGAGCTCTGATTCAAAATTATATGGATTCATCCCCCCACGAGGAGTTGGCAAAACATTTGAGTCTTTATTCATCCCAATATAAAGGATTAGTAAATCAAATAATAGATATTAAGTGGATCGGTTTGAAAATCAATGAGTTGCTAGTCGTAGAATATTATTCCCGTCAGACTTGAACCTAACTAAAATAACAAAGCTTTGGACAAGCCCCTTTTTTTTCTTTCGCCGAAGTAAATAGATCTAAGAGGTTTGATCCGGATTTTTCTCCCATTCACGTATTACAAATGGATCAGCGGTGAGATTTTTATTCCTTGTCCATTCTTTCCGTTCCGGTATTTTCCATACCACAGCAATTAGGAATAGAGAATCTATATCAAATAAAGTACGATTGGAATACTCGTATCAATTGTTATTTGATTTGATACATTGTAGTCGGTACCGTTGGTGAATTAGGTGAAGGTACGGAGAGAGAGGGATTCGAACCCTCGGTAAACAAAAGCCTACATAGCAGTTCCAATGCTACGCCTTGAACCACTCGGCCATCTCTCCTACATAATCTTATGATTATGACCCAGAAACCGAGTGAATAGCGAGTCATTCATATTATTGTATTATTGCAATACAGGTATGACCAATCAATTCTAAATAGAAAATAGAAAACTTTTCATTAAAGAAAGATCTTCCCTCGAGGATCGAGGGATAAAAAAACATTTTTTTTCTTATCTTTTTCTTATCTTATTAAAAAGATTAAAAAAAAATAGATAGAATCTATCTATTCATGTTTGTCAAGAAGACGATCCCGTCTTATTCTTAGATTTATACTGGATTAAACCAATGAATTGGAACAAGTCAACTGACCCTATTTTATACTATGGTTACATTTAGACTATTATGGTTCCATAGGAATTCCAAAATTCCTTTCTAGTTTCAGATTTCTCAACAACAATTCCTCTCATGAGCTACCCCACAATCTATTACAAATTCATGAATCGTCCCATGGATTTTTTTGATATTTCGATTGCGTGGTGTATACACACTATGCACAAAAAATGGATGGTTATTCTTATTCTATTTTCATCATGGAATGATTCTATTATTTGATTTGATTTTTTTTTTCTTTGGATCATAATCAAATCAAAACTTCTAGAGTCATCAGAATCTGTAGGAAAAACTTCCTTGATTCCTGAGCTTCGATAAAATAGGAATAGTTCCGTTCATTGGTATACTACTTAATATTTATACTTAATACTTAATTTAAATGAAATACAATCGGATTCAAATATTTCCTATCCATCCCTGCCCCAAAGGGACAATTTGAGTGGAAGGTCGACACCTTTTTTTTTAGAATGAGTCCGTTTGTTTTTATGTGATTTCGTACTATACAATTCCTTTGTTTGTGGGATCATTTTCCCTCTAGGGGTAATGAGAAGAATTATGGAATGGATTGTTAACCATGCCTAGATCTCGGATAAATGGAAATTTTATTGATAAGACCTCTTCAATTGTAGCCAATATCTTATTACGAATAATTCCGACAACCTCAGGAGAAAAAGAGGCATTTACCTATTACAGAGATGGTGCGATTTGATTTTTTTTTATTATTATTTATTTATTATTTATGATTTACCGACCTCAGTCTTACGAGAAAGAGACATGATTCGTAATACAAAGAAAAAAGATTTTTGAAATAAACCTATGCTCGGTGAAGGTGAAATTTAGAGATAGAACAATTCCTTCTGTCGTGTATCCCCGATTGATGCAGCCTCAGATGCTTCAATTGTTGATTTGAGTATTGAGCGAAAGGTTACACCTACAGGTTCTGTATTGTAGGTCAATCCGACTCCACTAGGACCAGACCAATAGGCGGCATAGAGGAAGAAGCACTACACCTAGGAATCAACAACGCGAAAACTTTGTTATAAATTACCCCTTTTCCTTATCGGGATCGGGACTAACAAGAATGGTTGGGACAACAAACATCCATCTCGTTCGTACTTTGGATACCCGTATAACCATCGAAGATCGTTGAAGTGACTAATTCCTGGAAATAGGGGGCGTTGAGGACAAAGAAATTGTTGGAGTTACCATTTCTATCTAGCACCAACATGGTTGGTGTTAAGAAAATATAGACCTCTTGCAGGAAGGCTGGCTAGAGATTTCTTGTAAAAACACCAGCCCCTGTCAGTTCATAATGAGAATATTTCAATCTTTTTTGATTCCATGGATTATTCCCCTTATTACTATGCACAGAAGGGAGGAGCCGTATGAGATGAAAGTCTCACGTACGTTTCTGGAACGGAGATTCTTTGAATAGAATGAACGACCGTAACGGATGTCAGCTCAATCCGAAGGAAATTATGCGGAAGCTTTACAAAATTATTATGAAGCTATGCGACTAGAAATTGATCCCTATGATCGAAGTTATATACTCTATAACATAGGCCTTATCCACACAAGCAACGGAGAACATACGAAGGCTTTGGAATATTATTTCCGGGCACTCGAACGAAACCCATTCTTACCACAAGCTTTTAATAATATGGCCGTCATCTGTCATTACGTGCGACTATCTCCACTATAGAAAGAAGGAAAGAAAGATCAAACCTCCTAGTAAATACTAGAAAAAAATAGGCTTTCTACATATGCATCATTCAAAGCAACGAGTTTTATCAGCTGTAGCAAAGAAAGAGACTTCATAGGAGCCAAATATGAAGAAATAGGTACGGCCTATATATTAGATTCTATGGATAAAGAAAGGATCTAATTGATAGAGGAAGCACCGTAAAGATCAATTAGCGAGGTTTTGGGGCCGATACAATAAGAACTGCTTACTTATGTCATGATATGAGATAAAAGTTAGGAATCAACTTATGTAATAGAGTCGATCTACTAAGGTATTGAGCAGCGGTGTAGCATCAGATCCCAAAGATAGTAAGTCCTTTCTTTCTTTTGGAGGAAAGAAAATCTTTTTCAAAGATTCTATATGAATTTCTATATGAAAATGAAACCGAGATAGTTACCTTTCATAAAATTCTAAGTATAAGGGGAGGATACCTATGCTTCATTCTTCTGAAGGTAGGAGAAAAGATAAAACTGATTTGATTATTGATTCAAATTAGAGTTTGAAACTCATGTAATTCACCTCTTCTATTCTGGTTAACTCGATAAAAAATCGGATCTATTTACGAGAA
>NW_027519331.1:0-12500 GCF_043159265.1 Tasmannia lanceolata
GAACAGAGTTTTCTTTATTGTATAATTTCGCCCCACTTTTGATTGATTTCTTTTTATTTATTTACTTATTTATAAATATGAATTTATTTATAAAATAGATTCATTTCATTTTGAAATTTCATTTATTCTTTATTATTATTTCAATTGAAGTTCCCAATCCAATAAAATACTTATTAATATGAGGTCCCGGGTCTCATGCCAATTGCGAAATACCTCGTTTGTTACAACGCTTCCTAAAAGTGAAAAAAAAAAAAGGGTTCCATTAAGGATGGAAAGGAAGAAAGCGAGTGGATCTACTAATTCCTCATCCTCAAATCAGCCTTTTCCCTGGGGTGGGGTATTGTCTCAACGAATAAGTGGTTGTAGGAGTAAAGTGTTGATATAATTCGAAGAAGCAAGCGGCAAGTTCACGGCAATCAAATAAGAAAAAAATAAGTACGTATTTTTCACATTTATAGGATTAAACAAAAGGATTCGCAAATAAAAGCGCTAATGCCACGACCAGTCCGTAAATTGTTAAAGCTTCCATAAAGCCAGACTAAGCAATAAAGTACCTCGTATTTTACCCTCTGCTTCTGGTTGTCTCGCAATACCTTCTACAGCTTGGCCCGCAGCAGTACCTTGACCAACTCCAGGTCCAATTGAAGCAAGCCCTACGGCCAATCCAGCAGCAATAACGGAAGCGGCAGAAATCAGTGGATTCATGGTAAGCTCCTCGCACCAAAATAAAGAAATGGTTAATGATACAATCACTGAATTATGACTTATTATTCCATCACTAAGATCCATCGGGTCGAAGTAACTAAGAACTCCAAATTGAAGTGATGATATTACTGAATCATCATAACTGCTTCAATATCTCGTTTTTAGTTCCTATCCATGGAGTCTTTGTAAAGTCATACGATTCTAGTTCTTCCATTTCTTTGTTCCGAACCACTCTTTCAATTCTTCGCTCTTTCTCTTCTATATCCTTAACTTCATCTGTTTATTCATTCAATCCACAGCCAAAGATGAAACGGAAGTCCTTCCGTTGGAATCCATCTAACTTCAGTGGGATGGGAAATAATATATATGGATAGTCCATATATAACTCGTGAATATCTAATATCACATATACATATGTTTCTTCCATAACGTAAACCATTCGTATCTTATATTGAATTGGATTATAGAATCATTCTTCGAAACATACACAGGGATTGAATTATAGCCATTACATATACCCAGCTCAACCTCCCTAACCTACCTTTTTCTGAATCTTATTTGTTTGTAAACTTTTCTCTTCCTTTTCTTTATCATTATTGCGCATTGATATAAACGGATGGATTCATCAGCCCGAACCATTCCATATCCATATCAAGATTTGATTGATCCAATTGCAGACAATTTTTGTCAACCATTGAATTGATAGAACATAGTTTTTTTGTTTAGGCATACGTCGGAAACAGATAACATAACAATTCTTTCTTATTCAAATTATGAATCGTAATACCGTAATCGTAATTGACTGATATAAATAGAATATCAATTGGAGAGGTATGACGTAAATGGACCAAACGGGAATCTTAGGAAAAAAGATCTTTTCGATCTCTTTCCTTTTTTTTTTTTTAATTCCCTAATATCGTACATCTTTATTGACCCTACTCTAAATCGTATCTACCATATTTGTAGATATCCATCATGTTCCCCAAGTAGATTATCTTGAGCCACCCATGAGTTGGGATAGTCTTGTTTTTTTTTTCAAAAAAAAAAAAACAAGACTATTTTGGAAGCTAGTCAATGATGACCCTCCATGGATTCACCTATATAAGCCGCGGCTAAAGTCGCAAAAATAAGAGCTTGAATCCCGCTTGTGAATAATCCAAGAAACATGACAGGTATAGGAACCACTAAAGGTACTAAAGAAACAAGAACAACAACTACTAATTCATCAGCCAATATATTCCCGAAAAGTCGAAAACTAAGTGATAAAGGTTTTGTGAAATCTTCTAGGATGTTAATTGGTAAAAGTATTGGAGTTGGTTGAATGTATTTACCGAAATAGCCCAATCCCTTTTTAGTAAGACCCGCATAGAAATATGCCACTGACGTGGGTAAAGCTAAAGCAACAGTAGTATTTATATCATTCGTGGGTGCAGCTAACTCCCCATGAGGTAACTGTATGATTTTCCGAGGTAAAAGAGCACCTGACCAGTTAGAAACAAAAATAAATAGGAACATAGTTCCAATAAAAGGAACCCAAGGACCATAATCTTCTCCAATCTGAGTTTTGCTCAAGTCTCGAATGAATTCAAGTACATATTCGAAGAAATTCTGACTGTTAGTTGGAATGGTTTTGTGGGTTCCGAACAGCTATAGTGGCTGAACCTAATAAGATAGCAATTACGACCCAAGAAGTGATAAGTACTTGGGCATGGACTTGGAAACCCCCTATTTGCCAATAGAAATGTTGGCCTACTTCCACACCGGATAGATCGTATAACCCTTTGAGTGTGTTGATGGAACATGGTAGAACATTCATATTGCCCTCTGACAGAAATAGAACTTAAAAAAGAATTATTTTGATTCAACCCTCTCTTTCTCGACTCGACTACTTTAAATCGTATATTTAGGATACCAAGTAATCACATAATATCCCCAGTGATTTTGATCTCTTTTTTGAGATTCAGAAATAGTAACCGATTAAATCAATCTATGGGGTTCAAAAAGTCATTGGCTTATCTTATTATTAATCAACGATTTCTTATATAGCTAGAACGACCCTCACAAATTGCGGATACTAATTTGTTAAGAATCAATCGGATTGACGCTATAGCGTCATCGTTGGCTGGAATAGAAATATCTGCGAGATCCGGGTTACAATTTGTATCGATTAAGCAAATCGTCGGAATCCCTAAAGTGAGACATTCTCGAAGAGCCGTATATTCTTCTTGCTGATCAACGATGATTACAATATCGGGTAAGCCCGTCATATATTTGATCCCACCCAAATATGTTTGCAGGTGAGATAATTGTCTCTTCAACATTGCTGCATCTCTTTTCGGTAGACGGTTGAGTTTCCCCGCCTTTTGTTCCGCTTTCAAATCCCTAAACTTATGAAGTCTCGTTTCTGTAGTGGACCAATTCGTTGACATACCACCGAGCCATTTTTTATTAACATAATGACACCGAGCCTTTATTGCAGCTGATGCTACTGAATCAGCTGCTTTATTTTTGGTACCAACTATTAAGAAGTGTTTTCCCCTACTTGCTGCATCAAAAACTAAATCACAGGCTTCTGACAAAAAACGAGCAGTTCTAGTAAGATTTGTAATATGAATACCTTTACGCTTTGCAGAGATGTAAGGTGCCATTCTAGGATTCCATTTCCTAGTACCATGACCAAAATGAACTCCTGCTTCCATCATCTCTTCTAATTAATGTTCCAATATCTTCTTGTCATTTTTCCCCACACTTTCTCTTTTTTTTTTTTTTAAGAGACGAGGTACCCTGAAATAAATAATTGTTCCGACGGAACCTTCTCCCGGAGATTGACCCTTGATACATGGTCCAAGTGATTAATTCCTTTCTATTCGTTATTATCTTTATTACCCAATAAAAAGACCGGACCATACCATATAATTAAAGTTAAAAGAAAAGAATCAATTTGCTCTTAGGAATCATGAAATCCCGTAAATTATTGTTCTGGTGTATTATGGAAATTATTTGGGATGTAAGAACCAAATAATTCTCTGTGGTGGAACAAAATATCTCTAATTTCCCCCTCGAATAGATTCTTCTTTTTGATTTCCAAGGGAATGTTGTTGTCTTGCCTTGAACGGTGCACTAATCCCTTGAATCCGGTACCAACAGGTATCATCCCCCCCAGAACAACGTTCTCTTTCAGGCCTTTCAACCAATCAATACGACCTCGTAGAGCGGCTTTTGCTAAACTCGAGCAGTTTCTTGAAACTTGCTTCGGATATGAAACTTTGAGTATTCAGAGATGCCCTGGTAATTCCCAATAAGATGGCTCGGTAACAGATCGCTTCTTCCAAAGCACGCCCTGTTCGTTCCGCTCGAAACAATCCTATTAGTTCTCCGGGTGAAAAAACATTAGACATTCCATCTTCTGAAACCAACACTTTTGATGTTATTTGACGTACAATAATCTCTATATGCCTATTATGGATTTGCACCCCCTGGATCGATAAACCCTTTGGATCTTATTAACCAAAGAGATACGACTTTGCGCTATGGTTAGCTCAGCACCAATCAAGAATTCCCACGGAATTCCAAGAATTCTTTTTATATGTTCGTTCCAACCCTCAACCCTCTTTTTCTAGGTTCATCGATATTGAATCAATCGAACGCACTTCTAACACTTGTTCCACTTTTGGAAGACCTTGCGTTATAATCACCCGATCTCGATTTTTCATATATAAATGTAACTAATGTATCCCCTTCGTAAAGGATTTCTCCATAATGACCATGAACGGTTGCCCCTGGGGTGGCCAAATGAGGCTTAGCTGATCTTATGACTAAGGAGTCAACATGAACAATTAGAACTTGACCAGATTTTATCTGTGGTCCATATTTGGATATACATACATTTTCACAAATAAACTGTCCGAGGACAATTATTTTGGATGTCTTCTCACAATAATCGTGATGGAGAAAGCACCAAGTCAAATCGAATGGATGAAAAATGATGTTCCTGCATGGATAGGGATTATAATTCTCCCATTTTCATCCATTAAATAATATTTAAGTACTTGTAAAGTCTGTTTTAAATTGTCAAGTAGCAAATATTTATTTAACAAGATCTGATTATGAGTTATTAAATAGTAAGGTGAATAAAAATTCGCAATTTTAGGTACAGTCCCTAAGGGACCCAACGAATTCCTAATCGGAATCATGGGATCCTCTTTAATTTGAATTGATTCTTTTGTCACATTGTGAGATTTAGAACCATTGAATGGACCAATTCGAGAACAATTGGATAATGACAAAATTAGAAAAGATTGGCATTCCTTATTTCTATTCAGCAACGTACGAATAGTTCCTTGATGTTGGGTAAGTGATTGAATCCTCCTCGCCTTGGAATAAAAAGGATTGATATTGGTGTGATCTGATCCATTATCTGGGATCAATCCCGAACCCGCCATATCATTCCTTTTTCCGATATACGAAATAGGGGACTTCACTAAGTCAATTCTTATGAAATCTCGAATCAGATCATTTGCCCTCACTTCAACAATGGAAGCCTGAACCTTTTCTATAGAACCATTTCGGTCTTGGTCCCAATTCAATACTAAACAAGTACGAACTAATTGAATACTTGTGTAATAAATTCCTCGAATTGGTTTGCCATTTCTATAAAGGATATAATTTTCAACTCGGAATTTCACATTATCCCTTTCTTGCAACAGATCCTGGGGAAAAAGCGTTGCTAAATTGATACCATCAGCTATTTCATATGTGACTACGGATCGAACCGAAACAAAATACTTTTTCTTGGTAGGTGTGATCCGTTGGACATAGATCCAATTTTGTAATTTTTTTGATTCCTTAGAATTTTTTTTTCCCGTTCCTGGTGGTATCAAGATGCCGCTGTGCCGGGAGATCTTATCTGTCTCTCCAGGAAAATGGATATCTCCAGAAAAGATTTTCAGTTCAATCCTTTTTTTTTTTCTCTCCACTCGGACTAATCCACCTACGCGGCTTCTTGTATTTAAAGTGATTCGTGTATCGACTCCAATGATACTATTGTTCTGTACCATTATGGACGAAGAGCCAGGTAAGATATGCACTTCTTCGGGAATGAAAAAAAAGCGATCTACTTTCATTTGGTATTTCGGACTAAATTCCTTTGCTCCTCGATACTCAATCAAATCCTCTTTTTTGACGATTGAATCCACTTCTACAGTCCCATACTTAGTAATTCCTGAACTGCTTCTTCTGTATCGGGGATCGTCGAAATAAGCAAGAATACTATTTCTACGTAAAATACCATTTATGGGTATTTCAATCGAGATACCAGAACGAGGCATTAGTTCTTTCTCTCGTTCTTGATCATATTGGAATGGGATGATGAATCTATTTCTTCGCCTTTTCGCCAATAAATCAGAATTCTCGTGGAGAATGGCAGGATATATGAAATTCCAACGACCATTGGATATGATTCGAGCAGGTCCTGAATAATCAAGAATCTTTCCCTCTTTTTTACCGGAAGGATCTGAACTAAACAATTTGTGTCTCACTCGATCATTAGTCACTGAGAGGTCAGAACTCTCTCTCTGTTCGACAGAAAGAGAATGAATGTTCATTTGATCTTGATCCTTGTGGAGCGAAAAAGGCACTATACTAGATCTGCACGGACCCCCCGATAATATCCATAAATGACTTGTTTTAGGTAAGAGATGAACATTACCATATGTATATTCAGGTGCATGGTACACATCGGTACTCCAGTGCATTTCTCCCTCTGAGTCAGAATAAATATGTTTTCGAACTCTCTCTTTAAAATTGAAAGTGGATGTTCCAGCGCGAATCTCGGCAATCACTTGTTCTGATTCTACATATTGATCATTTTGAACTAAAAGAAAACTTTTTGGTGGAATATTCACATTATGTAGAATATCCTGACTCTCAATAGTGACATACAGGTCTATATAACATAGAAAAGCAGGATGCCCATGACGTGTACGTGTGGGATGAACCAAATCCTCATTGAATTTTATTTTTCCATTAGAGGGGGCTCGTACATGTTCTGCAGTACCACCTGTGAATACTCCACCGGTATGAAAAGTTCTTAATGTTAGTTGAGTCCCTGGTTCCCCAATTGATTGACCCGCAATGATACCTACTGCTTCTCCCAATTCGACCAGGTCACCATGAGTGGGACTCCGACCATAACATAATCGACAGATCCAAGATGTACTCCTGCAAATAAAGGGGGTTCGAATATATATTGATTGTGCTCGAAAGGTTATGAATCGATTGACAAGCCCAACCCCAATATCTTGATTTCGAGCGGCAATGCATCGTAGACCCATATATATATCGTCTGCTAAACACGACCAATTAGTGTTTGGATCAACATTTTTTCCGTCATCCCATTTCGAGGACTCACGGAAATACCTCGGATAGTGCCACAATCTGTTCTACGTACAACAATGTGTTGAACTACTTCAACAAGTCGACGCGTGAGGTATCCAGCATCTGATGTTCGTACAGCAGTATCCACAACTCCTTTGCGAGCTCCGTAGCAAGAAATGAGATATTCCGTTAAAGAAAGTCCTTCGCGTAAATTGCTTTGAATGGGTAAATCAATCATTTGTCCTTGGGGATCCGACATTAATCCTCTCATACCGACTAATTGGTGTACCTGAGATGCATTTCCCCGAGCTCCCGAAAAGGACATTATATGGACTGGATTAGAAGGATCCGTCATCCTAAAATTAGGATGCATTTCTTGTCTCAAATATTCACTTGTAGCATACCATATCTCAATGGATTGACGTAATTTTTCTACCGCGTGTACATTCCCATAATGATGGTGCTTTTCCAAAATCAAACTTTGTTGTTCAGCATCTTGGACTAGCCATCCCTTAGAAGGTATTGTTAAAAGATCATCAATTCCTAATGAAATGGATGTAGCAGTGGCTTGCTGGAAACCCATAGTCTTTACTTGATCCAGTATGTGTGATGTATATGCCATTCCGAAGTGATCTATTAATCGACTAATAAGTCGTTTCATGGCAGTTCCATCTATCACTTTATTGTGAAAGACCAGATCGGCCCGTTCCGCCATAAGTACCTCCATATTCTGTTGAGTAGGATTCGACAATAGGTTTGAGTCAGTGATTCGAAGACTTCCTTTCCTCTATCTTGATTCACGTATCAATTCAGGAATTAGGATACCGGTTGAACCGTAGAGACCCGAATTCACAAGGTATCGTATCACATAATTACTTAGCTTAGGTACCTTATGAGTAGGCTCGGCAAAACCCCTGTATGGCTTCTTCTATTTCTCGATAAAAAGAAATATGACCAATGGTGGTTCGAATGTATATACAAAGGATTTCTTTTTTGACACTTCTTACTAGTAGATAGTGCCCATAAATCTCATGATAGGTACCCAAAGATTCATATTGAACTTCGATGGGCACTTCTCTTGGGGCAATGAAACGTTGATCTAGTCGCCACCGGAGCCACAAAGGACTATCTAAATTGATTCGTTTCTGCCGGTAAGCTCCAAGTGCATCATAGGAACTACAAAAATAGGGTTCTTTTTCTTTCGTATACTTATAGTTATTATTATACTCGTAAACTGTTTCATTTTGATAGTTTCTGTGATTCCATGGATTATACCTATTTGCACAAATACCTCGACGATTTCCGATGGTTAATACATAGAGTCCAATAAGCATATCTTGGGTTGGTATGGAAATGGGATCCCCAATAGCTGGAGACAAGAGATTCATATGAGAAAACATAAGTAAACGAGCCTCTGCTTGAGCTTCCAAAGATAAAGGTACATGAACAGCCATTTGATCCCCATCAAAGTCTGCATTGAATCCCTTACGAACTAATGGATGTAAACAAATAGCACGTTCCTCCGCTAAAATAGGTTGGAACGCCTGTATGCCTAATCTATGCAGGGTGGGTGCTCTATTCAGCAATATGGGGTGCCCTTGCATAACTTCTTGAAGTATTTCCCATACAATTGGTTCTTTTTCCCGAATTTTACTTTTTGCAATCCCTATGTTGGAAGCAATATGTTGTCTGATTAGACCACGAATTACAAATGTCTGGAAAAGTTCTATTGCTATTTCTCGAGGTAATCCACATCGATGTAATGAAAGCGAAGGGCCCACGACAATGACGGAACGCCCCGAATAATCGACCCGTTTACCAAGTAGAGTCTCACGAAATCTTCCCTCTTTGCCTTCAATTACATCTGAAAACGACTTGTAAACTTTATTATGACCATCCCTCATTGGTTGCCCGCGGATCCCATTATCAAGAAGTGTATCTACGGCTTCTTGTACCAATTTCTCCTGACACATTACTGATTCCCCTGGCGTAGATCTACTTGTTGTTAATGGATCGGTAAGAGTATTGTTCCGATAGATAACTCTTCGATAGAGTTCATTAATATCCGAACTCATTGGTTTACCCCCATCTATCTGAATGATTGGTCTCAACTCCGGAGGAAGAACTGGTAATAGGCACAAAACCATCCGTTCTGGTTCTACATTTGTTCGAACAAAATGCTTAGCTAATTCCATGCGTCTAACCAAAAAATCCTTTCTTCTTCCAACTTTTCTATCTTCCCATTCATTCCCAGTGTACCTTTCTTCCCCTAATTCCTTCCATTCCACCAATGAATGATCTGTAATAATTCGCAAATCTGGATCGGCTAATTGTTCTCTGATAGCACTTGCTCCAGTAGAGATTTCTCGATTTCGAAATGTATCGAAGCCTTGGGTAGTAAAAAAAAGTGGGATGCTATATTTCCGGGATTGTATTTCATATTCGAATGAACCTCGTAATCGTAAGAAAGTCGGTTTTTTAACTATGGGCCTAGCAAAAGAAAAATTGGGATAGGTTCCTATAGGATCCCCCCCTTAAAAACCGGACATGAAGGTTTCCTCTCATCCGGCTCAAGTAGTTACACCAAATAAATAATAAATAAAGGGGGTCTCACTTTCAAATTTTGTTCTAGAAACCCCCATAAAAATCTACTCCTTACTCAAGTTCCCAGTGAGAACCAACCTATATTTCATTGATTCATTTTTACTTTATATTTTATTTTCGGAATTACTTATTCATTATTCAATTACGACATAAATAAAATGTGAAATTGTTGAGTAGCCTACGTCCCCTCGAATGATGAATCCCCTTAAAGGAATACCTTGGAACTCATAAGGGATTTACTTGTCTATGTATCGTTCCATTCGATCTTTTAGGTCCCTACTTCACCTCGACGGTTATGCTATGATGTCCCTTGAAGCATATATGCGATGGATAGATTCCTGTAACCATGTCATATTTGTTTACTTGAACAGAAAACAGAATTTATTTCTAAAAGAAATGGAGTGGCTAATTCCAAGAAAGAATTCTTTTTTTTTTTTCACGAGGTACAGCTAGCAATTCCTATTTATATGTTACGGAATCGACCATGGATCAATTCCCCCTTTATTTGGAAGTATTGAATACACCCATAATTCTGAGCTTCATGTTCTTCTTCTTCCTCTCCCAGGAGACATGTCAGAGCCAGGGGCATCCCAATCGGATTAAATGGGATGACAGTTTCTCATTCCGAATCTGTAAACTCATAATTTCGATCAAATCACACATCGCAGTATACTAGGCTTTCTAATTCCTTAATGGGGTTTATCTAAAAGATTCGCGATATAACTAGGAAGACGTTTAAAATACCACACATGAGTCACTGGACATGCCAGTTTGATGTATCCCATTTGATATCTTCGTATCCGAGAATCAACAAATTCGACTCCGCATTGTTCACAAAATTTCGGGTCTTCTTTTTCATCTCCGATCACTCGATAATTTCCACAAGCACAAATTCCACTTTTTATAGGTCCAGAAATTCTTTCACAAAACAATCCATCTTTTTCCGGTTTATTGGTTTTGTAATGAAAAGTATAGGGTTTTGTCACCTCTCCAACTATCTCTCCATTAGGTAGTATTTTGTTAGCCCAAGCACTTATTTGTTGAGGAGAAACTGATCCAATTCGAAGTTGTTGATGTTTATACCTGTCGATCATATTATAGAATATAAATTCTGATTCATTCCGATCAAGCTTCCTTCCTATGAATCTGGAAGTTCTTCTCAGATACAAGGAAATGATTCAGTTCCAGAGCCAAAGATCGTAGTTCTCGAACGAGTAATCGAAAAGATTCTGGAGCATCCTCGGGGTTAGGTATTGTTCCTCCAATGATCGTAGTACCAAGTACTTCCTGACGAGCTCTAATATGATCAGATTTATAAGTAAGCATCTCTTGTGAAATATGAGCAACACCAAATCCCTCTAGAGCCCAAACTTCCATTTCTCCTACTCGTTGTCCCCCTTGCCTGGCCCTTCCTCTAAGGGGTTGTTGTGTAACAAGTGCATAATGTCCACTGGAGCGTCCGTGGATTTTATCATCAACTTGATGAATTAATTTCAGGATATAGGACTTTCCTATTATAACAGGTTGTTCAAAAGGATCTCCTGTTCTTCCATCAAATATTCTGCTTTTTCCCGGATACTCGGGTTCAAATACCCACGGATTTGCTGTTTGCTTACTGGCTTCATATAATTCAGGAAACACTAGTTTTCTCGAAGCCTCTTGCTCATATCTCTCATCGAAGGGTGCTATTCTATAATGTCTGTCCAGCAGGTCCCCCGCTAACCCGAGCGAGCATTCAAATATCTGTCCCACATTCATTCGCGAAGGTACTCCTAATGGGTTGAAGACCATATCCACCGGTGTTCCATCTTGCAAATAAGGCATATCTTGTCTAGGCAAAATTTTTGAAATGATACCTTTATTCCCATGTCTTCCAGCTACTTTATCACCTACTTTGATTTCACGCTTCTGTGAAATATATACACGAATCATTTCTGGATTATAACTGGAACCCCCCCCTTTCTGGATCCATCTCACATCAATAACTCGACCCTTTCCGCCTATAGGTAATTTTAGACAAGTTTCCTTTGCAGTGGATACCTGAATTCCAAGTATGGCTCGTAATAATCTATCTTCCGGGGCATACGATGATTCTTTTGCTGTCTGAGGCGTTAATTTACCTACTAAAATATCACCTGTTTCTATCCAAGATCCCAACATCACAATTCCATTTCTGTCTAAATTGCGGAGTAAATGGGCTTCTAAATGCGGTATTTCATTAGTGATTCTTTCAGGGCCTTGACTTGTCACATGAGTCTGAATTTCATATTTCCGGATGTGAAAAGAAGTATAAATATCTCCATATACCAGACGTTCACTAATGAGTACCGCGTCTTCAAAATTGTAGCCTTCCCATGGCATATAAGACACTAATACGTTTTTTCCCAAAGCGAGTTCACCACCAACTGTAGCCGCACCGTCCGCTAAAATTTGTCCCTTTTTAATGCATTTACCCCGCGGAACCTGAGGTTTTTGATGCATACAGGTATTTTTGTTGGAACGTTGATACATAACCAATGGAATGCTTATGGTAGTGTCTCCATTACCTGATAAAACGATCTTGTCAGTATCAGTATAAATGATCTTTCCATCTTGTTCGGCTATAGCTGAAACCCCCGAATCTAGAGCCGCTTGGCGTTCCAACCCAGTTCCAACAATGCACTTCTCGGACCGAGAAAGGAACTGCTTGACGCTGCATATTCGAACTCATTAAAGCTCGATTCGCGTCATTATGCTCGATAAAAGGAATGAGGAAGCTCCAATAGAAAAATATTGGAAAGGAAAAATGCTTCGAAGATGAATCTGTTCCCATGCAA
>NW_027519332.1:2500-10000 GCF_043159265.1 Tasmannia lanceolata
GGAATTTTGGAATTCCTATGGAACCATAATAGTCTAAATGTAACCATAGTATAAAATAGGGTCAGTTGACTTGTTCCAATTCATTGGTTTAATCCAGTATAAATCTAAGAATAAGACGGGATCGTCTTCTTGACAAACATGAATAGATAGATTCTATCTATTTTTTTTTAATCTTTTTAATAAGATAAGAAAAAGATAAGGAAAAAAAATGTTTTTTTATCCCTCGATCCTCGAGGGAAGATCTTTCTTTAATGAAAAGTTTTCTATTTTCTATTTAGAATGATTGGTCATACCTGTATTGCAATAATACAATAATATGAATGACTCGCTATTCACTCGGTTTCTGGGTCATAATCATAAGATTATGTAGGAGAGATGGCCGAGTGGTTCAAGGCGTAGCATTGGAACTGCTATGTAGGCTTTTGTTTACCGAGGGTTCGAATCCCTCTCTCTCCGTACCTTCACCTAATTCACCAACGGTACCGACTACAATGTATCAAATCAAATAACAATTGATACGAGTATTCCAATCGTACTTTATTTGATATAGATTCTCTATTCCTAATTGCTGTGGTATGGAAAATACCGGAACGGAAAGAATGGACAAGGAATAAAAATCTCACCGCTGATCCATTTGTAATACGTGAATGGGAGAAAAATCCGGATCAAACCTCTTAGATCTATTTACTTCGGCGAAAGAAAAAAAGGGCTTGTCCAAAGCTTTGTTATTTTAGTTAGGTTCAAGTCTGACGGGAATAATATTCTACGACTAGCAACTCATTGATTTCAAACCGATCCACTTAATATCTATATTTGATTTACTAATCCTTTATATTGGGATGAATAAAGACTCAAATGTTTTGCCAACTCCTCGTGGGGGGATGAATCCATATAATTTTGAATCAGAGCTCTGGATCTTTGTTCATCCCTCATAGTAATAATATCTTGGGGTTTGCAGCGATAACTTGGGATATCTACTATACGGCCATTAACTAAAATATGTCTATGATTAACTAATTGCCTGGCTCCCGGAATGGTCGAAGCCATACCCAATCGAAAAAGGATGTTATCCAAACGCATCTCAAGTAGTTGTAGTAAAACCTGACCTGTTGACCCTTTGGCTTTCCCAGCAATACGAACATATCTAAGTAATTGTTGCTCTGTCAGACCATAATGAAAACGCAATTTTTGTTTTCTTCTAGACGAATACGATATTGAGATCTTTTCCCGGAACGCGATTGGTTTCTAAGATCACTTCCGGATCTAGGTCTTTTCCTAGTGAGTCCCGGTAAAGCCCCTAGACGGCGTATTTTTTTGAAACGAGGCCCTCGGTAACGAGACATAAAGACTCCTTAATTTTATTGAAATTTCATTTTACAGAATAAACCTAAATTAATACTGAACTAAACGATAAACGAAGCCTAAATCCACTGAAGTACTACAAAGAGGAATAAGATGAATTGTATCAATATCCGTATTATTTTGTATATTGTATATATGGGAAGTTAAGGATCCTTTTCTTGATTTGTTCTGTATAGATCAAACGGCTCCAATCCGTTTTTTATTCTTTATTCATAGTTGGAAGTTCCCGCGACATAACATAATAGATCGGTAACCGACATTTGGAGAAAAAAAAGGGGGGGGTCTTCTCAATATTCCTTGGTCTCAAGGAAAGATGATCAATCCTGATAAAAAAAAAAAAATAGAACAAATAGAGAAAGCCGACTATCGGAATCGAACCGATGACCATCGCATTACAAATGCGGTGCTCTAACCTCTGAGCTAAGCGGGCTCATATAACAGAAATAGTGCGTGAATAGGAATTCGGGAAACTATTGGGATCTTAGTTAGCTATTAGCTATTAATAATTATTAATATTAATTATTATAAATTATTATAACATATTAATTAATATTAATAATTATTAATATAATATGAATTTTGATTTTATTTTTGATTATTTTCTATTTGATTATTTATTTTTGATTATTTCATTTATTAGTAGTCACTAGCACTAGAATTTTTTTTTTTCATTCAAATCAAATTTAAAAAACGCAAAATAATACTATATACATATGAAATAATTCTATATTCTATTATAGAATAGAATATAACTATTAGTTATAGCAGTTATAGCAGATTATATGAATTCTATTTCTATTAGAGTGTAGTTCCTAAGGAAAGGATAAGATAAGGATGCAATCCAGATCCTACTGAGATATTCCTTTTGTTTCATTCGGAAAGGGAGGAGATAGGACGAAAAAAAAAAAAAGAAGAATGAATATCGACCGTTCCAGTATTCCAAACTGCGCGGGAAAAATGAGAGGGGGGGGGAACATCTATATGTGGGATATATCCATCCATATTGAATTGCAGATACATCAATGATAGAATCATTTCTGATTGGACCAAATAATGGAATGGTCCTCCAATAGATATGAAAGAAGATGGGCAAGAAATAAAATAGGAGCAGACACTTTTTCGATATAGGAATCAGTATCTAATGAATTCAATGGTTCCAACATAAATGAAAGAAGGGGATGGGATCACAATGAGATCGAGATCTCATAAGGGGGATATGGCGAAATTGGTAGACGCTACGGGCTTGATTGGGTTGAGCCTTGGTATGGAAACCTACTAAGTGGTAACTTCCAAATTCAGAGAAACCCTGGAATTAAAAATGGGCAATCCTGAGCCAAATCCAGTTTTCTGAAAACAAGGGTTCAGAAAGCGAGAATCAAAAGAAGGATAGGTGCAGAGACTCAATGGAAGCTGTTCTAACGAACGGGGTTGACTACATTGGTAGAGGAATCCTTCTATCAAAACTCCAGAAAGGATGACCTTATTTAAGTACATAGACGTACTTAAATATCAAATGATTAATCACGACCCGAATCCGGATTTTTTGATTATTTATATGAAAAATTGCAGAATTCTTGCTAAATTAAATCGATTCCAAAAGGAAGAATCGAAGATTCAGTGATCAAATCATTTACTCCAGAGTCTGAAAGATCTTTTGAAGAACTGATTAATCGGACGAGAATAAAGATAGAGTCCCATTCTACATGTCAATACCGACAACAATGAAATTTATAGTAAGAGGAAAATCCGTCGACTTTTGAAATCATGAGGGTTCAAGTCCCTCTATCCCCAATAAAAAAAAAAAGGCCTATTTTATTCCATTCCCTAACCATTTATCCTCTTTTTTCGTCAGTGGTTCAAAATGAGCTTAGCTATGTTTCTCACTCACTCTACTCTTTCACAAATGGATCCGACCAGAAATCTTTCTCTCTTATCACAAGTCTTGTGATAGATATGATCTACGTACAAATGAACATATATGGCAAGGAATCTCCATTATTGAATCATTCACAGTCCATATCATTACTCTTACACTTACAAAGTCTTCTTTTTGAAGATCCAAGAAATTCCAAGGCTGAGGTAAGATTTTCTAATGTTTTTTGAGTCCCTTTAATTGACATAGACCCAAGCCCTCTAGTAGGATGATGCGTCGGGGATGGTCGGGATAGCTCAGCTGGTAGAGCAGAGGACTGAAAATCCTCGTGTCGCCAGTTCAAATCTGGTTCCTGGCACGTGGTTAATATATCGAATAGATACTCATACAAATGAATCGATATGGATCGGGATCCATATTCTATTCGTTAATAGTCTAGATCATGATACATACTTATCCATCTAGGGATATATCTAGATCCCCCATTTTTTTTTTTGATGGGTAAAGAAAAGAATTAGATTCTGTTCCCTCTTCTTTTTTGTTTGTTCATACTGTACCTGCTCTCGCTCAAAAAGAATGTTAATACTTCATACATATTTGAATTGAAGTTAGTTGGCTGAAAACCCAAAAGTCTAGTCTAGAGAGGAATCGAAGGGTAGGAATAGACAGGATTCATTTCAGATACAGTACAAAGAAAATCTGATCCCCTTTTCATTTCTGAATTTTGAGTTCATAATTTCATATTTTCTTTCATATTCTATTTCTTCACTTTCTCTTTCTTCACTCCCTCCTACGTGACTTTTCGGGGCCCATCTAAGTGATGTGCGCGGTACAAAGTTCATGGTGCAGAACTCTTTTGATTCATCCTATTGGCTTTGCTCATCCGAAATGGATATCTTCCAAATTGGGGAATATCAATGAAGCCCCTTTAGTAGCCCATTCATAATACTGAGATGAGAGTCCAGTTATTCTGTTTCATCTAGAACAGAACATAAAAAGATTCCTTGAATATCTGGAGTCGTAGAAGTGAATATTAGTTTCTTATCATTCAATGAGCATCTTGTATTTCATAGAAATTGGGGGCAATATAATCCTTACGTAGGGGCCAGCCTATCCAACTTTCAGGCATCAAGATACGTTTCAGGCGTGGATGATTTTCATAAGAGATTCCCAACATATCATAAGATTCCCGTTCTTGAAAATCAGCACTTTTCCAAATCCAGAAAACAGACGGGATTCTAGGATTCCTCCTTGGGGCAAATACTTTTATGCATACCTCTTCGGGTTGATCCACACCATACTGTATTCTCGTAAGATGATACACACTAGCTAACAACCCGCCCGGTGCTACATCATAAGCACACTGGGAACGTAGATAATTGTAACCATATACATATGAAATGACAGCAATGGAGTACCAATCCTCGGGCTTTATTTGTAAAGTCTCTATTCCTTGGTAATCGAAGCCCAAAGATCTATGCACTAGCTCATGCTTGACTAGCCAAGCAGATAAACGACCTTGCATCTTCTTGATCTCTCCCACATTTGTATTTGTATGAGTATTTCACATTTACGATGAAATTTATGAAGAT
The DNA here is from genome assembly GCF_043159265.1 of Tasmannia lanceolata. Classification (NCBI taxonomy): domain Eukaryota; kingdom Viridiplantae; phylum Streptophyta; class Magnoliopsida; order Canellales; family Winteraceae; genus Tasmannia; species Tasmannia lanceolata. The sequence goes on from NW_027519332.1 coordinate 7,328, forward strand.
TTACCCGCTGTTTGTTATTCTGCACAAAAGCATCCTGCCTAATTCACTAATTCGTGGGAAGATACTGAACTTTTGTATTTGAAAGATGTTTCAGTTTCAGGAGGTATTTCTGAAGTAGATGGAGATTTATAGAGTAATCCTTGATCGTAATTTCCAGTATGAGTACTGCGTCCAACATGAAACTTGTGATTGGTAGTAAAATATCGATTTTCCTGTTGAGACCCAATTTGATCTTCATAGATTTCTCGAGATACTTTCTTACGAAGTTTCGTTATAGCATCTATAACTGCCTCTGGTTTGGGTGGGCAGCCCGGCAAATAGACATCCACAGGAATTAGCTTATCGACTCCCCGAACGGTACTATAAGAATCCGTACTGAACATCCCTCCTGTAATAGTACAAGCTCCCATCGCAATGACATATTTTGGTTCAGGCATTTGCTCATATAATCTCACTAAGGAAGGCGCCATTTTCATTGTTACTGTGCCGGCTGTTAAAATGAGGTCTGCTTGCCTAGGACTCGATCTTGGTACCAATCCATAACGATCAAAGTCGAATCGCGAGCCTATTAATGAAGCAAATTCAATGAAGCAACAACTGGTACCATAGAGAAGCGGCCATAAACTGGAGAGTCTTGACCAATTCGAAAGATCATTCGATGTAGTTGAAATAACTGAATTTTGGGTTGTTTGGTCAAGTAACGGAAACTCAATAGAATTAATAACTGTCTCAATGTAATCTTTTCTTTGTTTTTGATTTTGATTGTCTGAATATTCAGGAGCTAAGACCATTCCAATGCTCCTTTTCGCCATGCATAAACTGAACCAACAATTGGGATAAGCACGAAAATGAAAGCTTCTATAAATACAGATACACCCAATACATCGAAACTCATTGCCCATGGATAAAGAAAGACCGTTTCAACATCAAAAACAACAAAAACTAGAGCAAACATGTAATAGCGAATTCGGAATTGTAACCAAGCATCCCCCATTGGTTCTATACCCGATTCATAACTAGAGAGTTTCTCTGGTCCTTCACTAATCGGGGCTAAAACTCCCGAAATTAGAAATGCTAAAATAGGAATAAGACTTGATATTATTAGAAATGCCCAGAAAATATCATATTCGTAAAGCAGAAACATAGATGCACTCTCATGAATGTGGAATATACCGAATTAGTCGATTCAAATTGGAATTGTCAATTCATCCATAACTGCTTAGTCGAAACAACAATTTTGATCGAACCACATAGTTGAGTTTGTTTGCTGCGGGTCATGCCTCGTTTCAAGATTCATCCAATAGAATCCCACTTACCCTTTCTTCAATTCTATTTAGATATGGTGTAGACATATTATGTTCTTGTACAAATAAGACTCTCTCACTTTACCTTGGGTTTTCTATAAAAAAAAAAATAAATGAAAGAATATTTTCATTTTCATCAAAAATGAATAAAAAAAAGATTAATTCAATATTAATTATATTATCTATAATTATGTGAAAATAAAATGGAAATATTCCATTTTCAATGAAAATATTCAATGAATATAATATAATAATATAATAAAATCAAAGAAGAGGTCTGGCTCATTTTTTTTTTTCTCTTTTGTAGTAGAATGCCTAGCTCGGGATTTAGGGTATATTCTACTCGGTTGGCGTTGGTGTATTCTTTTCATTAAGATCGGGGTATAGAATCATTGTTTCTATTGATTCGATATGAATACATAAACAGAAACAGAATGCATCGACCAATTAGACTCTCTCCTTGTCCCAGATTTATACTTAATTGATTTGATTCAATCTTCAATCTGTTGAATTATGAGGAACCCTTACATAGAACAACTCATGGGTTCCTATACCCAAATTAGATACTTTTGACCTGTACTATCCCGACAGGACCCCCCAGAAACAATCGAGTTATTTAAATCGAGTTAAAAGTCTTGAAAGAGTCATCCTATTTCGGACCCATTTCTAGTACCCAAAATCGCTATTTGGAATGACTCGAAATACTTATTAATGTAATAACACCTAGTAAGACCAACCAATGGGTTAGGTTTCGTGACAATCAAAAGAGGTTTCGTTTGAAGCAAACCCACACAATGGAGCGTACCACAATGGTAGAGTCGGCCGAATCATAAATTATCTACAGAAGATAGCTCTGATGGAATCACGCGTTGTCGAACAATTCGACAGACCAAATCCCCAAAAACACTCATAGAAATAGAAGAGAGCACAAACGTTGATACCTTTAGGACCAATTCATTATTTCTGAAACAATGAATTTGGGTTGTTGTTCCACCAAAGAGCGATCAGTCGGGGGATTGGATTCCTAACTCATCCAAGTTCAAACAGACCCCTAATCTTCTTGCATAAAGTCTGCATCGGTAGAATCGACAGAATTGAAATGATGAGCAATTGGATTGGAGTAGGTTGGGATACAAAAAAATAAGTATTGTACAGAAAGATAAAAATAACTAAACTACTTGCTTTGCCTTTGCTAGGCCGGCTATACGAAGAAAAGTCTAGTCTATTTTACAATGTTTACAATGAAACTTACCGAAGAGCTTTCTTTTTGAAACTCTGGCTTTTCTACAAATACAAGAACAGGTCCTAGATCCGTGTGACTTACTATTACTATTAGATTCGATTTTGTTGGGTCAGGTTGGGGTTTTTG